>NC_133803.1:16107270-16324770 GCF_043250625.1 Sebastes fasciatus
GCTAAGGACGCTTTGAGATTAAACACCCGGAAGTGGAAGGATTAATCCAGTCATGGGGATGATCTCAGTGATTTAGTGAAAAAAATATAAATGTGGGCAAATTGTTGCTAATCTTCAGGTGGTAAATAAAAGCCAGTATAAACAAAAATCAGTCCTGTTTTTTAGACATGTAATGCTTTACTTTCCTCAAATCTGTGTAGTTGATAATGTTGGTTCTACTTCCAGGTGTTTAATCTCAAAGCGACCTGAGCTGTAACAACACAGTTTGTTACAGTTATTGGCCTCGTTTTGTGTCTGTTACCTGATGCAGACAGCAGTAAGTAAGCAGCTGTGTAAAATAACACTTTTTTACTCAACGCAGGATCCACATCCATCAATGAGAGCCAATCAGTGGCCAATGCCTCCTGGACTATAGAGCCTCTGTATGAGGTGATTTCTTGTTGGAAAATCTGTCAAATGACTATAAAGAGACACAAAACAGTTTTGCGCCTCTTTCAGTCTGGGTGTCTTCTTGCTCCTATGTAGGAGGGGTGGGAGGTCTTTTACATGTCTGTGTCCATTGACTCATAATTTGTGACTGCAGGCTTTTTGGAGTTACAAATAACAGCTTGTAGGAGCTATTTATTTGTTGTTTCAAAAGTAGTATTGTTTGATTTATTATTCTAGATGTTTACTTTATTTGGACTCATTTTTTGATAGTGTTTTCTTTTGATAGTTATTTGTTTAGTTTAATTATTTTCTTGTTTGGTAGCCTATATTTAGTTTGTTGCATAATTGGTATTTTGTTTTCTTTTGTTCATGAATTGGGTAAAACTGTGGGCATCCGTGGTTGTATAGGTAAGTAGGCAGGTAGGACCAGCATGCACCTGAGTGGGCTTATGTTTTATGTTTTTGTTGTTGTTGTTTTTTGATAAATAAATCATCAGAAACACATACATTTTGCATGGACAATGGACTCTTTTGCCTGCGTAAACTACATACCCCCTGGTGTGTCAGTGGCCCTCTGATTTAAGTTTGATTTAGATTTTTCCGACAAAATGGCCACTACACAGCTATTTATTGATATGTTTGATATTAGAATATTTAAAGTTGTTCATTTAGCATTCATTTATTACACTGACTAACAATATAACTATTAATAATGTTCAGCTTATTATTGCCAATCATGGCTCTGCTTTTATTTAAAGAAAATGTGTTATTTTATTTTGCTGAATTTACCAATGGATAATGAACATGGAGTGGTGGTTCTGTGCTGCTGGGTTGCTATATGTATCCACAGTATTTAGCAACAGTTTATTTTTATTTTCTCTGTGCACAAAAGTTAGCCCAATAGCATGCCGGGCCTCTGGATGCACACCAGGGACACCATGATGGTATCCCTCTGAACTCACACAATACATATCAATAAATCAACCCCACCTTTACAACTGGACTGGAGATAGTAAATCTAGGTGAACCACCATTCATAATGTGTATAATGCAGTTTCTGAATCAACAGGTGATGACAGTCATATACTATACCAACAACGCTTCTACGACTAATGCCACAGTTTCTATACTTCCTTCATGTAGCTGAGAATGAAAGTCTGTTCTGCAACCAAACCTGATGTCACACAAATGTGACTCCACTGAGGATTGATGAGAGATTATAAAGAAGTAATCCGCAGCAACACACAAGATTGTTTTCTAGGGATCAAAGTACTTATTTTAGTGGAGAAGTGATTGCATGGCAACATGTCACTGTGCAGGTTTAATACTGTATGGGTTAAATGAGTTAACACAGCAGCTGTAGTGGCTGTGCATGACCAGAGTGCTTCTGACTTAGAAATAAATATGTGGTTCCTACTTAGAAATGGTCTTGTATTTTTGTATTATTATTGTTGTTGTTTTTTTTTTTGTTATGTGTGTTTTTTTTGTTTGTTTTGTTTTTTTGTTTTTTTAACTCTACTTTTTCTTTTTGTCATTATTATTATTGGTATTTCTTTTCTTGGTTTTGATGTGGTTTTGAATGTTGAGTTTTTTTTCTATAAGTGTACTTAATGGGTTTGTCTGTAAACTCATCTACTTAAAAGTTGGTTTATAGACTGTTGTAATTACAAACAGTGGATTGCACATATGAAAACAGCTTTGAAAAAAGGGAAAAAATTAAGTATAAAAAAAAAAAAAAAAAAAAAATGGTCTGTAAAAATATGAAGTCATCAAACAGTCCCTGAAGACAACACATGGCCGCACAGTTCAACTAGTACTTATTTTAGTGGAGAGGTGATTGCGTGGCAACATGTCACTGTATACAGGTTTAATACTGTAATACTGGGTTAAATGAGTTAACACAGCAGCTTTAGTGGCTGTGCATGACCCAAATGCCTCTGACTTAGAAATAAATATGTGGTTCCTATTCAGAAATGGTCTGTAAGTCACCAAACAGTCCCTGAAGACAACACATGGCTGCACAGTTCAACTTTGGCTCCTACCTTGGTCGCTGCTGCATCCTGCAGGAGGAGATCCCTCAAAGTCCTGCAGGTCGTCAGGACTTTTCCTTTTCTTCGACATTTGCTGCTCCCCTATTCGAGTGATGGATCTATCCACCAGCTGAATCGATATCTGCTGATAACGTGAGACACCTTCAACCGGCAGGATATACACAAACACATACAACAGTCTGTGGAGGGGAGAGGAGGCAGGAGAAGAAGAGAAATGCGAATCAATCTCAGTCCCATTCATTCAGATCCCCTTTTCTCTATTATGCCCTCTTTCTTTGCAGCGTGCTGTGTGCGCAAAGTTACCATGTGGTGGCCAGCAGCCGAGCACCTGGAGACGCAGCGAGGCATGGAGAGGTATGGAGATGGTAATCCAAGATGCGTCTCCTGTCTGCAGGACAAGTCTGGAGCTTATTTCTCTCTTGACAAAATGAGAAATATTTGTAGATGAAGTGTCGATCACGTGCGTCCTGGATTATGCTCAGATGGAAGTTACGCACTGGAGAGGCAACTTGTTGATCCGCGTCTTAAGGTGAGCTGCAAGGTGCTGGTTGCTTTTCTTTAAATATCAATTCTCAACGTTGCATGAGGTGTTTTTTTGCTTGAATGGTGCCTCGGCGGCGACGTCACACTACAAGTCTAATCAGGCATGGATGACGCACAACAGACCGACACAACAGGAACTCTTTGGTATCTTGGAGAGCAGAGAGTATAGAGGCCAATGTAAACGGAGATTATCTTCTGCGCGCTAAAGTGCGCCAAAGCGCGCGTCCATTTGGCAACATTTGAGCTGCGCACTAAGTAGAAAACGACGCTCTCCGGCTGCAGCAACATCTGTGAAGGAGGAGGAGGAGGAGAGGATTCCTCACACTGTATACTACGACAGCCTACCTTCTTCTCTTCTACAACATCATCATCAGTCCAGCAGCGACGAGGAGGAGACAATAACACTCTGTTTGTCTGTGACGCTTCTTCTTGCGCAAAACCGCCTAATCCAGAGTGTGCCAGAGTGACATAAATGGAACAATCAGGCATTGTGTTCATGTAAAATTAGATTTTTTTTTTTTTGTCTGTGCAACAGGATCCACTTTTATGCCTCAACTCAAGCCTATAGGACAATTGAAAACACCGATAATCAATCATCACTTCTTACTTCATATATCACTCCGCACAATCTTAATCATCTCAATCATCAAAAGCCAAATTATATAGTTCCAGATATAATTTAAGGAGCAGAATACAATATGTGTATACTGTATAAAATAAGTCTTTACAAAAATAAATCTAATCTTACATTATGATCACCAGTCTTTGCGTTTCACATCAGTGTGCGTGGAGCCACACAGAGCAATTTGAGAATAAGATGTGTGAATAAATGCAGCAGGAGAGTCGTGGTGGTGGTGTTGCGCGTATATAGGTTACTATAGAGAGGAGGCAATGACGCCACCAGTCTGGCTTTTACAAATTGCTCGATGGTAGTTTCCCCCTCTGGTCGACTCAGAGAATTAAAAAAAACAGCGCTCTTTAACTATAACACAACAACTGTGCGCATTCAAGAGATATCCACTTGGATAAAACTGCACAGAGTTTCTCAGATTATGACTTTCACATATTAATTTTCCTTTTCACAGATGGATGCCTGACACCAGTTGAGCAACTCCTCCTCCTCTCTCCTCCTCCTCCTCTTTCTCCTTTCTCCTTTCTCCTTTCTCCTCTCTCCTCCTCCTCCTCCTCTCTCCTCTTCCTCTTTCTCCTTTCTCCTTTCTCCTCCTCCTCTCTCCTCCTCCTCCTCCTCCTCTCTCCTCTTCCTCTTTCTCCTTTCTCCTCCTCCTCCTCCTCCTCTCTCCTCCTCATCCTCTTCTCTCCTCTCTCCTCCTCCTCCTCTCTCCTCCCCCTCCCCTTCCTCTCTCCTCTCTCCTCTTCCTCCTCTCTCCTCCTCTCTCCTCCTCCTCCTCCTCCTCTCTCCTCCTCCTCCTCCTGTCTCCTCCTCCTCCTCCTCTCTCCTCCTCCTCCTCTTCTCTCCTCCTCCTCTCTCCTCTTTCTCCTCCTCTCCCCTCTCTCCTCCTCCTCCTCCTCTCTCCTACTCTCTCCTCCTCCTCCTCCTCCTCCCTCCTCCTCCTCCTCTCTCCTCCTCCTCCTCTTCTCTCCTCCTCCTCCTCCTCTCTCCTCCTCTCTCCTCCTCCTCCTCCTCCTCCCTCCTCCTCCTCCTCCTCTCTCCTCCTCCTCCTCCTCTCTCCTCCTCCTCCTCTTCTCTCCTCCTCCTCCTCCTCTTCTCTCCTCCTCCTCCTCTCTCCTCTTTCTCCTCCTCTCCCCTCTCTCCTCCTCCTCCTCCTCTCTCCTCTCTCCTCCTCCTCCTCCTCCTCCTCTCTTCATTCTCTCATATGCTGATTTATTAATGAACACTCTCGGGTCAGTGGGATCATATTTCATTTACTACATCTGGTTTAGATTTCCAGGTTCAGCACCTTTATACTGTTCCTTCTCCAAAATGTGTCACTTGGATGTCAGGCCAAATAGTTTAGAAATTATTTTTTTCTGTGCGTCTATATGCGCAGAGAGCTACCGTTGCATTCATGCCAATGACGCTGGTATTTCGTGGTATTTTCTGAAGGCAAACACGCCTCCCTCTCTCTCTCTCTCTCTCTCTGGCTCTCCCCCCCTCCCATCCCTCATTCACTGCAGCTACTGACGTCAAGACATGCTTGCGTCAATGCTCCCTGCTTTGACAGAGCTTTTTTTTCATTGGGATCATAATGGGATTATTAGGCTTAGAGAAATACCCTGCCTTCATGGCTTTTTAGATTCTTTTTTTGATAGATGTCCCATTATCTTTTTCTCGCTTTTATACATAATTCCTTATTATAAGAACAGGACATATAATTGGCTCTTAAAGGAAAATCACAAGCTGAATGATTGTATATCATTCTACAATGCATTGATGCTTTTTTCCTTCAATTCCTCTATTACATTTGTTTATAACAGACATAAACCTCGAAAGAACCTTATAAAAATACCAAGACAAATAGTGTTTATGGGCATGAATCTGCACAAAAAATATATTTTTTTGGTGTTATCCTGTCTGTTTTGATTGATTTGACACTGATATGCATTACAGTAATACTTAAAGCCATTGGACACACACAATAGTATACACACATGGTGTAACCGTAGAGACAGAGGCCATTTCATCCACCAGTGAGATGCAGTTGTGTATTCGATTTAGCGGATTAGATGTCTGTTCCTTCCTGTCAGTCTGTGGTTGCTACTTGTACAAGGGGGAGGATGTCATGATGTCCTTATACACTGACCTTGATCTTCTGGGCTGAATGGGCTCTTGTGCCTGTTGACTGGCCTCGCTTCCCTTCAGCCACAATGCCTTTCTTTACACTGTCTCAGCTCAACCGCTCTGCGCTTTGTGTCACTCTGCATCTTAATATTCAAACACCATATGTATTCTGCACATATTACTGTTGTTGAATATTCTTTTTTAAGTAACTGTGCTTTATTGTTCACCTAAAAAATCAGCTTAATTAAGCACAAATGCAAACTAAAAGATGAAACAAAAGGTCATAATTTCACAATAAAATCTGCAGTTACACAAATGGAGGTGAATGAAATCTTGTATAGACACTGACAGATTTTTTTTTTTTATGACATTTTAAAGGACAATGGTTGTTTTGTACTTTATGACTTGGATTGTTGCCCTGACCTCGAGAGCGACATTTCGATCTAATATGCATGTTATTTTCCAATGTTTACTGAAAAGCTCATCCACAGCTAACACATGTTCAGTAGCAAAAAAATCAGGAAGGTCTGATGAAATACGTAAAGGTAGTGCTTCATTCCTACAGCTCACATTAGCTGGATGAGGTCAATAGCTGCACAGCTGTTTCCTGTTTGCTGACATTGGCTATGTATTCAAAGTGTGAATCCAAACTATAGCAAACATCTGACAATCTGATTCTTTGGGTTATCTGACTTCCTGTCACGCAGAAGAAGTTCTTGCGTCGAGGATCTGTCCCCCCCATGCCCCATCCCACCTGTCAATCAATCACGCGTTTTAAATATCAGTATGATCCACGATTAGACTGTTATCAGGTCATTAAATGTACGTTATCAGTGGTTATAAGCCTCATAGATGTGTGTCAGTGGGGGCCTGCTACACCTACTAGTAGGTTTTATTATCCATCCACATAATCGATCACCAAAAGTAGAAATAAAAGAAGACGACAGTGACCTCTATCGACCGTAGTAATTATGACAGGAGCAAAAGCGGCAGTATAGACAGCATTGAACTCCATATGGGGTGGAGGTCGGGGACAATGGATGGGCTTTCACCCAGGAGGCTGGGGTTTGCATCCCATGTGAAACCAACAACATGTAGTTGTCTTTGGGTTCACAAGTTTCACTTTCACTTTTGAAATGTAGTTATTATAAGCCAAAACACAATGTTTTTCCCTGAACTTAACTAAGTCGTTTTGTTGCCCAAATATAAAGAAGTAACAGTTTTGTTGCCTAAACCTAAAAAAGCTTTTTTTTATTGTGTTAACATTTCATGCAGTTTTACAACGTGTTAGAACATGTTGGTTTTAAAGGTCCAGTGTGTAGGATCTGGCGGTATCTAACGGTGAGTTGAGATTGCAACCAACTGAAGCCTCTCCCGTGTGAAAGCTACAGTGGCCGATGCAAAAACACGAATGGCTCGCTCTAGAGCCATTTGGAGCAGAGCCAGTGCGTAAAGTGTGTGTATACGTGGGAAGTGAGTGGTGAAGCAAGAGAGAGAGAGCGGCGGCGACAGGCGCAAGTAATGTTAATGACTCCGACCCAAGCAGAAAAAGTTAACAGAGTTTGGTTTGTCCCTTCTGGGATACTGTACAAACACGGCGCTGCGACATGGCATACTCTGTGGAGAGGGCACCCGCTTTCTATGTAGATATAAACGTCTCATTATAAGGTAACGAAAACCCACCGAAGTGAATATACAGAAAACATACTTTTGAAATGATATTCCATTTCTGCCAATAGATCCTTTAAGTTTCGCTTTCACTTTTACAACGTAGTAGGCGTAGTAGGTCCCTAATGACCCACATCTATGGGGCTTATAGTAACCGATAAAGCACCCTTAATGGCCTGATAACGGTCTAGTCGGGTGGCATCCTGGTGGGCTTCATCATTAGTACAATTGAGTCTACGAACAGGAAGGAGACTACCTCGTATCATTATTACCTGTTTGATAAAAGGATTACCTGTAAATAACTGAGATCATGGATTCATTACTCTACAAACTTACCTGACCATCACCACTCGAGGTCATATGAGGTACACCATCAGCAACACATGAACATCTCCGGCATGATGTCCTTCCTGTGGCAGTATGTATCGTCTGTGGAGACAGAAGTTAACAGCAAATTAGGAATTGTCCACAATGTATAAGTAATTATTTTGAACATTTCATCCAGTTTACTATAAAAATCTTTATAAGGAGGATGCTTGTGAGCCCTCACTGCAAAGACGGGAAGCTGGTCTGATGGGTTCAGAGACTACCCTTCACTGAATTTAGCCTTTATTGCAGCACTTTGTTTCTAGCTGAGTACAATCCACATTTAAAGTTCCCCCGTTAAACACATTGTTATGTTTAGATGTAGTTTATAGGTGGTTAAGCTTAGCGTTAGGTCTGTGGTTGTGTTCAGGATCGCCAATTGAAGTGAAAGAGGTGGTCTGATTCTTTTCTGGTGGTATAACTTCTGAAGCTTCTCATGCGATATTGCAGATGTGGAGGCCCAGATCCAAAGTGGAGGGTTGTGAGTGCCCCTAAAGGAAAAGGTGAGTTTTCTTCAGGTGTGTCTTGTTGGTTTTGGTCAATGAAATCTGTAGTTATCTCGCTTACAGCAGCTTTACAAAATATGCAGGATGAAGAAAGGTCATACCATTTTGAATTAGAACATGTTGTTGGTCGCCAATTGCAAATTTGTAGTTAAAGATGTTAAAATATTCCTGTGAAACCATTTTTATTTTGAAAACCTTTAAATATGTGCCAACGGTTTCAGTTCAATAATGTGGGTCAAACATGAAAAAACACATGTCACAAGGTAATTTTCATGTCATGCCAGTACTAACAAGACTTAATACATTTTTCTCACCTAATTAACAACATGCATGACTGGGCTTGCACTATGACAGGATGGTGTTAAACAGCTGTGCGCATACTTAAAAGGGGGATAGAACAGAGTTCAGTTCTGCAATTTTAATAATGAAAACACTATTAATGAAATTTATCCTTGACTAAAGGCCTCAAGTGATAGTCCAATGCAAATATTTTTGTAGGTGGACATTTAATACATTCTATTAACTTTATTTGAAATTCTATTTATGATCAAAATGTTTCAAATACGTCCGGAACGGATGGTTGAATCACAAGGACGCAAAAGCTTTTAGCAGTATTTCATATGACGTAAATAGAACAGCCATGTGATTCAGTGCGATTTAGCTTTACTGAATCACTGGAACATGCAGATACTGAAGTGTCATTTGTCAAAGGTGTGAAAAACATGTTTTATCCAACTTTGAAGTATATAATGAACTTTAGAGTGTTTAACCGGATGGTTAAACGGAGTATGAGATAAGTTGGTCAATTTCTGAGTAAATGCACAACGCTCACAAGATCCCTGACACAGGAGACAATCATAAAGTCAACAATATCTTTTAGGAGCTGACTGCCCTCATGTCAGGGAGATGTGAATGGAAACAGAGTGAGAGGGCTAAAAGTTGAGTGTTGGTTTCTGGGGTTTCTCACGTGTTGGACATCTGCACACTGTCTATACAGTCCCAGCAGCCAAAACCCTCCTTCAGATGTACCTGGATGTAATTCCTCACCTTTGTATGAAAAACACTCATTCTCTACTCTCAAAAAGGGAGCAGGAGGATTTGAGTTTTTAAGCTAACGTCACAAATTTGAACTCTATACAAAAATTGTAATAACCGATGTTGAAATAACAAACACTGAACAACCCTAATCAAATGTGTCCTTGTCATTTTCTCGTATGAATGAATATTAAGATCAAACGTGTTGACAGCAGTGTGTTTTTGGAAAGTCAAGTTCATTTTAGGTGCATTTTCTAATTATGTTCTATTTGTTTTGTTCTTTTTCAGCAGCTGCAGCACCAGTACAGCTCATTTTTATCACAGCCTTACTACTGTTACACATGAAGAAAGACAAAACTAACAAACACGCATGGGAAGGCAGGAATTGGGATTTTGGGATGAGTTTTGGAGAATTTTTAAGAGTGGGCCTTTAATATTTTTTTTGGGGGGGTATAGGTTAATTATTCAACAAAACAGGTGTTGTGGACTGAACACCCCGTGATTTCTGTAGAAATTATTTGAAATGAAGATTTTATCCAGAACCGCAAATTAGACTGGAATTAGACCACTGACCCAATTTTCTCTCCCAAGGAACCAAAGAACAGTCAGATCAAACTGTCCCCCATGTTGCTGGGGACTTCCGTTAATCTACAGAAACCCTGGAGGTCCCTGGACCGGACCACTCGTGTAGATTATAATTTAAAAAATGCTCACAGGAGGATAGTACATAGCCAGTATATAAGGTTGAAATAAATGGGCCAGACATCTGGTTCCATCCCATTTAAATCACTCATTTCTAATGTTATCAGCTTGTCACTGTGACCACGGTGAATGAATCTGGACAACTTAAACAACAAGAGCAGTGTAGTGTGCAATGAGCAACAGGAAGTAAAGCACATTCAAGTCTTTATTGTCATGTAGATGGCCTCAAAAACAGCCACTTTAGAGACCATGACGTTTTTTTTAATGATATGGAAACTTGTGTATCGTCTGCATAGCAGAATATTGACATTAGATGTTTTTCATTTCATTTTTAAAAACATCTGGAACATAATATCTCAAACGGTGTCATTGTGGTACAAAAAGTCATTTATCTATTTACATGGTAAACCTCCATTATTTTTTCATTTACACTATAAATAATGTTTAAAATCATTTAACATTTTTCAACTGTACATTGTTGTTTTGCTGTGAATATCATGGAGCTACCGTATTTGCTTAATATAAGCAGGTTAGAATGGATTTGGGTTCACAAACATTAAAATACATGTGTTTTTCTGGTTTGCTGAACAAAAACATTTGCTGAATTCAACGGGAAAGTCAACCAAAAATAAAACATATTCATTTAGGTTGTTTTTTTTTTAGTTAAAAACAAATAGAAACATTGATTTTTTGAGACCAAAGCACATTTTGAAGGGTTACTTGAAGAACTCAAAGTCTCTGTAGATTCTTATTAGTACCAATTAAGTAGTGAAGAATTCTTTCTTAATTAATTCAGGGTTAATTCAAGTGCCCCAAACCTGAAAACAGTCTTTTGCCTGTGAAATGTGATTTGGAAACAAACAAAACCTTTTTAATTCGGGGTTGATTTTTCTGTTAAGTCGCAGCAGATCAAACATCCTGCAGACATCATTTCATGACCGAATCTGTCCAAGCTTTCAGAGACACATCCATCAGAGGGACGGAGGGGTCACAGGAGTCCAGGCTGAAGGCAGTCGCCCGTGTGGAGAGGCGTCGTACTGAGCTGTGTCATGCACCTCTGTGGCTGTGCTGCTGTCGTACATGGGAGAGCCAGAGGAGGGCACTGTGACTGAGTGAGACAGGCTGGGGTAGTGGCTGCCGGACCCTCGGAGGAACTGGGAGCTCAGGCTGCTGTTCATCCCCCCGTTCTGGGACACGGGAGTCAGGGGCGAGTTACTCACAGACCACGGGCTGGTGTACTGACTGTACAGACACATGGATAGAAAACGTCTCTTCTTAGGATGTTTTAGATCATGCAAAAGTTCAAGAAACAGTATCCATAAATGATTTTTTGTGTGTGAGATATATGAATTAGTTACAGAATCTTCAGTCAATGTTTCCATAAAGTGCAGTGAAAAAGACAACATGGAAAGCCAAATTAAAATGAGATCACATAGGTGGAGAATTAAAAAGAAATGCACATATCAGACAACAGATTGCATTATGCTCTATTAAGGATTTTAAATTTAACAGAAAAAAAATGATCACAGTAGTGAATTAATATGGTTTATCTGACGGAGAAGGTCACAACTGATAAAAGAAATGATGAAACTCCTGTTAATCTGTTTTTAACTTGTGAAGAAACATTGAAATTTTGTAAAGGGGCTCAGTCTTTAGTTTTGTTTTCCAAAGTCAACTCCTCTTTAGCCTCTGAGATGTGCATAAAACTCTTGGACTCATATAGTTCTTTTTTCCACAAACATCTGATATATAACCAAGTTTATTTCATATTTTGGCTCATATATGTTTGTACTTTGTACAGTTGTTCTGTTTTGCAATAAAAAGAAGCTGAAAAGGAAAATATTCATGGAGAGACGGACACTGCTTTCACAAGTTATATGCCAGAACTATGTGCCTAAAATTAAAAGCATCCCAAGTTATTGTTTTCTAATTAGTTATTTTCTTTGATCATCTTCTTTGTGTTTGCAAGTCGTATTGATATGTGCTCAGGTGGTGCAATAAAAATAAAAAAAGAGGAACTACACAAACCTAGAGTTGGCACCAGAGGTGGAATTGTGTGCCATGGGCATCATGCTGGAGTGTGATGGCATCTGTAGACTGGACCAGTTATCGTGGCTCGAGAGCATCGACAGACAGGCTGACGAGTTATCGGAGTAACCGACTACAACACAAACAGACACTGGGGTTTAGCAGGTACACAGGTGAGTTCAAATATATTTGTCAGAAATCATGTTATCCTTAAACTTGTTGTTTTCTCAGTATGATTCAAGACTTTCTGTCCCTCTGATATCAGTACGACAGTTAAAGGTGTGAATATTCCCTCCATACATTCCTCGTCTGAAACCCAACCATTTACGGCTCTGTGGCTCCACTCAACACAAAAGCCAGAGGAATGCAAAACATCCCGCGCTCAGCAACATTTGTTTGAGTTTCTTGTTAATAGCCGGTGGAGGAAGTGGTGTAATTCCTGGATGTCTGACAGTAAAGGGTGGAAGGAGGATACTCACTGGGCGAGTTGGTCCGATGGACGTATGGACTGGCGTAGGGGGAAGAGCGGTGGTTCCTCAGGGTGGAGTAGCGTTCACAGCCGTGGGATGGCGAGAGGGAGATGGGACTCCCAAACTGGCTGTGAGGACTGGCAGGAGGGCAGAGAGGACCTGAGCCTGGAATAAACCAGCCACCTACTGGCTCCACAGATGAGAAGAGACATGATGAAACCATACGAGCACCATACGGCTTCCAAAGTGTGACATGAAATCAGAAAAAATAATACTTACATTGAGAGTAAGTCGACTGCTGGTTTTCAATGGCATCTTCTCTTATGTCTCTGAGATCAGTTCTGAAAAAAAAAATTAAATGACTGATTATATATTTTACACAATGTTTTTTTTCAGAATTATATTTATTGGGGTTTTTTTTATTTCATTTTGAAACAACAGAACAAACATTCACAAACGTCCCAAATAATAACATTCTCGGTACAAAGAAACTTAATAAACCTAATATTAATATAAAATAAGCCAGTATAGATACAGGAAAAACATATTATATACAAAAAATAGATATATAAGTAAAAAGAATATACACAAGTAAAATAAATAAAATTTAAAACACTAAAATAAAATAAAATCTATTTATACATACATATATATACTGTATACATATATACATACATACACATATACGCACAAGCAGTATATACACATACAAAAACACATATACATATAATCAATTAAAAAAGAAAATCAGTGTACAATTCAGTCATCATCATATTCTATCTCCCTATTCACAATCATCCTGCTCCAGCAATGATACAAATTACAAGCTACCTTGGAGTGACATTTTACACAATGTTAAACTAAACCTTTACACATCTTAAAGACATCAATACAGTGTTGAAATGTGAAAACAATGTGTATTCTTACCTATCCTTTGCATCTAGGAAAGCCTTGGCAAAAGGGTTGTGCTTTATTTTAAGAGCAGTTACCTAAAATCCAAACATAAATGACAAAAAATAATCAGGACATAGAAAAAGAAAAGACATACTAAATGCCGTGCGTAAATGTTGTGCGTAAATTACACACACGTTTTACGCGCAAACAAGTAACACTTTTGCTGGGTTAATTTTTAGTAATATAACTTTTAAATCTTTTTTATACATATTTAAAAAAAATATTTCATTGCCAACCTCTTCGTTTTGGTACGCTGTTACTGCAATGAACTGCGTTTCAGGGAAAGAGTGGCTGGTGATCCTCCTCGGGCCTCCAACACGCACTATATGGGTGCGTGGCTCGTACTTGTGTAAGGAATTTAACATTATCTGGAAAAACAACAGATCATCAGGAAGCTGGTTAATTCATATGCCAGAGTTAGAATTTTCACATGTATTTTATTTGTATTATTATTATGAAATTATAGGGACTGTTTGTAGCTTCTGTTCAGACCGCTCCTCTGCCTGCTTGTCTTCACTCACACAACGCGTGCGTTCTCGCTCCACCTCACGTTCATGCGCGCACACTACACACTGCAGAAGAGTTCGTAGCTCTGAGAATATCGAGTGAATATTTATATGGACGTTTGTGCTGAAATAACTGCTGCAGCTCCTCCGGACCAACAGAGGTTCCCCGTGTCTTGTGAAGTGACGGGGCTCTGCAGCGAAACGTTGTCGTCTCCAACCGGTTGCCGGCGTCTTCCCTGTTCCCTCCGGCCGCGGTGGGAGACGATAACGTTACTCGCTGCGGAGCCCCGCTGCCTCAGCCCCGGAGGCTGAAGCAGGAAAAGCCAACATTAGTATCAGCAGTGATTCATGGAGAGACCTTCATCTGGTCAGCTAACATTACTGCCAAGCAGGTGAAATATAGAGTGATATTGTGGTTTTAGCTGACGTGTGTCGCCTCACTGTTTTGAGCGATGCCCGTTCATGTCTATTTACAGCGAGCAAGCGCGAGCCCGACCCTGACTTTTGTTGACTTAACGGCCACAGGTGTCGCTGTTAACAAGCATTTCTGAAAGTTACAAATAGTCCCTTTAAAGCATGGGATTTGGAAAAAGAACATGAAAAAGACTGAACTGTTTTATCTGGACAAAACAACAACAAAGAAAGTACAATATCGAGCATCTTCTCCTTTACCTGACCTCCTCCGTTGAGTTTATTGGTGAGTTTGACTTTACTAAAGGAGACTGGAGCTTTCATCCAGTGCGCACCGAAGTTTGGAGAGTCCGGGTGAATGTACACACAACTGGGTGTCTGAGGTTCAGGTTTGCCACCAGGGATCCACTCTCCGTTCACATATTTCCACCTGTGGTTGTCTGCAGATACGAAGTCCAGCAAAATAGAATACATGGCGTTGGGGTCCAGTCCAGACACGTTCACTTTCATCACTGGAAACATGCGCCTTGATAAGAAAAACAAAACAAAACAATGATAAAAATCAGTGGTGATGATGGTGGTATGATTTAATGCAAAAACAAAGTAAAGGTATCAAAAACACATTACTACTTTAAATAATTAACAATTGCTTTATTCCAACAGGAAGAGTTAATAATGCTTTTAAAAAACACAACAGTATAAAATGTACTCAGTGGTGGAATGTAACTAAGTACTTAAATACAATTTTGAGGTGCTTCTACTTTACTTGAGTATTTCCATGTTCTGTTACTTTCTACTTCTACTCAACTACATCTCAGAGGGAAATATTAGACTTTTTTTACTCCACTACATTTATCTGACAACTTTAGTTACTTTACAGATTCGGATTATTAATACAAAATATAATCACATTACAATCAAATTACACATGTTACTGGGTGCATTCCATATTTAAAACACAAATATTGACCATCCATCTGCATAATTTGTATTATTATCATTATTATTATTATTATTATTAGTAGTAGTAGTAATACACTGTTAAGAATTTCCCAGTAAAATAACAGTAAAGAGCTGGCAGCAGGGTTGCCTTTATGTTACTGTAAAATTAACATTATTATACTGTCGCTGAAATTTACAGCTTTGTACTGTTAATGAAAAATACAGTTTGAACTTTTTTTAAAAATTAATTTCACAGTATTTTACAGTTAATTTACTGTTTAAAGATACATTATATAGCTGTTTTTCACCTTTATTTTACATTATCTTACTGATTTGTTTTAATGCACTATTTAGGTTGTATTTTTTTTACATACATTTTAATAAACATTATTTTTTGCCTAGATGAATAGACTTAGCAGGTTACAGACATAGGAATAGTCACACTAAATACAATTAAAGGCACTTGTTAGGAAAAAGGCTAAAATAGACTTTTCCCAAAATGTCTGTCTATAGCTGGCTACAAGCACAGAATGCAAACCATAACAACATGTGAGTGAAGAACAGAGCTAATTCACTGATTTTACAATCATGTACAATGTGCAAGCCTCACATGTGCAGATCAGGTCCCAGAATTAAAAAAAATACTGCATGAAACTGTTACTGATGATACTTTAGACAGTTGATCAGCAGTAAAGTGCTGTTTTTTAAGAATGCATTATAGTTCAGTTAAAAAACGGCCTATGAGCGTAATTTAACAGGTTTTCTTTTGTGTTAACAGTAAAACACTGTTTTTAGCAATAACAGGTAAATACTGTTGAAATCCTGCTGTAAATTAACAGCAATTATTTACAGTGTAGTAGTTTTTTGTGTATAAAATAAGTATTAATATTCAAAAGTGCTGTATTTTATCTGATTGTTTTGCAATTTTAAGCTCACCTGCCATTCTTTGTAACTATCATTTCATTCGTCAGATCCTTAAATTGCTGCCAAAGCTGGTTCTCATCCAGGGACACTTTCAGCTCTTTCTCCGTAGGGTCTCCCTTCTCGCTGCCGGCCTGCTGCTCACTCTGCACGGCACTGAGGAGGTGCTCCACCCGGCTCTGACTGGCTCCTGTGGCCATCCTGTCCAACAGCTCCAGGGCTGAATAAATGTACTAATCTTACTAGTCTTACTGGAAAAAACAAACTAAATGTCTTTCCTCTTCTTGTGCATGCAGTTATCTGCTGAACTTCATGAACAGCTCCTTCATATATAGGCCCAAGAGAAGCTCAGGATGGGTGTTTGGAGCAGAGGTGGTTGGCTCATCTCCTCTTTGATCTTTGCGGGCTTGCCACTGATTGGCTGGGAGAGGTCATATCATTGAGGTCCACACACTGTAAAAAACAACAACATTTTTTTTACAGTTGTTTTCAAGAAATTTTACATTTTTTTTGTCTGTATTTCAAAATGACAGAAAAAAATGTAAAAATGACATGTTTCATTTGTGATTTATATGTAAATGGTCTTAAAGTTACAGTATTTTTTGTAATCACAATCGTAATTATCTGTGTTTAAGCTTTTCTTGACCATTTTTAAAGATAATTATTCTGTTTTTTAGATGTTTATGACTCTATTTTAACAATTAATTTATGTTAGAAGAAAAGGATTTCATGGAATTCTAAAAATATTTCTTGTAAAAATACAGATTTTTTTTGCAAAACTTCTGAGAGTTAATGTAAATTTGGGCTTTTGCAACGTAAAATTACATGTTTCATCTGTGATTTATATGTAAATGGTTTTAGATTTACGGTGTATGACTATTCTAACAATAAATATATGTTAAAAGTAAAACATTTATTGTAATATTACAGTAATAATTTTAAAGTAATTTTTATTTATGTTAATTAACGGACAGTATTTTTCAGTTTTTTCACAGACATTTTCTGGCGCCCCTGCTGCAGGAAAATTTCCGTTATTTTACACAGTTTTTTTTTACTGTGCAGGATGACAAAGTTTTTTTTATTTTTTTTTATTAAACAAATTCAAATTTACAAACAACATGGCTCATAGATCATTGCATTAGAGTAAAGGGACAAGGTGCATACAGAACAAGAACAGATAAAATATGTAAAATTATACATGAAAATAATAATAAATTAAATTAAGGGCTATAGGGCTGTACCTGTAATTCATATTCTTCTATTATACTAAGAAGTTTCAATGCATTTTTTGTTTTTCATGACTTTAAGGGCTTTTATGTAAGAAAGAAACTCAGAATGAAACACATTAAACCTATAGGTTTCACTACTTGGATTTGTGCAAATAAAATTTTCCAAGAATGAGAATGTTATTCACCAGAAAGTCATCTTTGTTATTGTCCATGACAAGTCCATAATCAATGTCCTTTTGAGAGAAGTTTCCCAGATGAGAAACTTTTGGGAAAAGCCAGTCATGTATATCAGAAGCCATAAAGCTCCAGAATACATACAATGAAAAAATAAATGATCAGTAGTTTCAGTATCATCACAAAAAACACAGTCATTGGTTTCAATTCCAAATCGTTGTCGCAACAAATCACTGGATGGATACACTCCGTTTAATATTTTAAAATGGATTTCTTTTGCTTTGGGAGTTATGGGGAATTTTAGATATTTAGTTTGTAACCAGGATGACAGAGTTTTGAATAAAGCAGTTTAACCTACTTTATTACATCAATCTGCAAACATTGACACGTAGATCAAAGCCACACCTGCAGAAACCAAACCACTGTGGGGGCGACTGACCATGGTTGGTCTTCAGCCCCTGAAGGCTCACATTTATATCCGGATTTGTTGAACTTTTTATGAGAAATGTTGCCTTAATTGTTATGATAAAAAATTGTCAAATTCTTTAGGAAATTTTCAAGAAACCTGGAAGCTTTTCAATCCTGTGTTTGTGGGTTACCACTGTTCCAATTAGCGGGTGACAGGAGAATTTTTTAATAAATAAACACTAACAAATAAATGAAAAAAATCACACTCAAGTGCAACAACCTCATCTTTAATAATTGTATTACAAACTTTTGAATTGTAACTTAATAGAAAAAAACTGC
This sequence comes from Sebastes fasciatus, assembly GCF_043250625.1. NCBI lineage: Eukaryota > Metazoa > Chordata > Actinopteri > Perciformes > Sebastidae > Sebastes > Sebastes fasciatus. The sequence continues at coordinate 16,125,693 of NC_133803.1, forward strand.
ATCAACATCACACACCAATTCTTATCACAACTCAAATAGTTGAATGCTATTATAGTATATTAAAATGATTTAATGATTAATACAAAATATAACATAGTATTGTTGATATGTATTGTTATATGACAGTATACAAATATATAATAATGGTTAACTTGTGTGACATGAAATAAACACATGGTTGTAATGTTAAAAAAAAAAGTAAAATGTATCTTTCACATATTTGAGACATTAATGCATCCATAAACTGAACATACATTACAGATAATTTGCAATAAAGAAATGCTATGGTGGTGATATCTTCAGTGATCTGTGTTTTCTGTATAGTTCCTCCATAGCTTGAACCCACAGTCAATTATCTAAAGAGAGAATAAAAATGTATATTAAAAAAAAAACAATACAAGCTTTACATAAATTAATCAATCTGAGAAATTATTATACCTCTACGCTCTTTTGTTGACACACATCTTCAATGGATAAGGGATCAGGTGTTTTACGGCAGCACACTGCTGCGTCCCAAACCAGATGGCTGCCAAGAAAACACACAATACCAAGTGACAGTCAGTCTTTTGTCTCCAACTAACAAATTAAATAAATATGATGCATGTTTGTTTTCATGCACCTGGCCGAGGTCATTCTGCTCGGCTGCTCGGGACATGAGGGTCGGCCATCCCGGGCACTTTTTGGCATTGTCTTCCTTTGTTTGGAGTCAATCCCTGGAAGAATCTATGGAAGAACAAGGACGCTGATAACTTAATTCACAAAACACATGAAGTCATTTACATCCAGGCATGTGGTACCGCAGTGTCATGCTCACAAATAACTACTGTATTCTGGTCTTTTTATGCGGTGTGACCTGTTGCCATGGTGGCTTCCAAAGGGGAAAAAAACACAAACGTTAAAGGTGTGTGGCAGCTACGTGTTAGCTTCCATAGAGCTCTGTGGTGTTGTGTTGTGTTGTGGCTGGTTTGTGTTACTAACCAAATCTTGGTTGCCTCGCTCCTCCTGCCAGCACAGTGAGTCTGCCTCCCTGTCCAGCAGTCTGGACCAGAGTTCACAGCAAGCAGAGAAAAACAAACCTCACTCAGTTTAAAGAGCAGTTGAAAGACGCTTCAGATCTCCTCATTGGTTTCTGAACAGTGCATCATTTCCTTTATGTTTCTGCCTGTTTGCTGAATGACTAACCTTTGGGATGCAGCCATGTTGGTCAAACAAAGATCATGCATTTGTCTCAGCCGACTCAAGTAAATCTCCGCTTTCCTGCTCTTCTCAGGAATCCCAGGGATAATCTGTGATTGAGAGAAAGTAGTAAACATGAGTGCTTCTCCTCTGTTGTAACTAAAAGAGGCAACAGTAACGGCTGACCTACCAAATCAGGCATCTTGCTCTGGAAGCTCCTCATAAAGTTAGGCTGCAGGGTTGCAAATGTGGGGGCTTTCATCTGTGGGTGGCACATATTACATTCATCTATCATTTCCTTGTCCATTAATCATTTTGTAATATAAAAAGAGATGTCCCCTTGTATACGAGCTGAGGTAACCATGGTGTAAAAGGTGTCATAGCCAGTGTCATTTCCCACAGTCCTGGTGTCCCGTTTGGCGCCTCTCTCTCCTCCTCCAACACCCCACCCAGCGCTAACTGTCACACCAGGCCACTTCCTGGTGTGGGCCTGCAGCGCTGTGAATTCATGTTATTGATCTATATGGTGCTATAGAGATCAGCCCCAGCCCATTCATCTATGTATCCTCAAAGGATAAGATGCAGGTGCAACTCAAATAAACTTCCCATTCAAGTCTGCATTTACATTGCTTCTTTTTAAAGCTTAAATAACTATAACAGTGTTTTTTGCATGTTTGATCCCATTTACTACAAATCATTTCACTTTACTGTGTTGTATACTGGATTAAAAATGATGGCATTCCCCCTCCAGGACACCACTGACATCCATTTGACCCAGTTATGCTATGAAAATCAACTTTATGAGGCACAAACTTGCTAAAGTTATGATGTTACTGTCAACATCTTCTTTAATTGTACTTATAGTTTGGCATTGTTGTGTGATAGTGTAGTTTATTTGAAAAAAATGTAAACTTCTATTCAATAACAAAGTTTTAAGTCTCGCTGATTTTAATATTGAAATAAATGGAAGCCATGTGACCACCTTCATGTTGTGAAAAAAACATTGAAATATCTAAAGCACTTTGGAAAACAGTCACATAAACTATAGAATTTGTAGTAAATAGGCTAAAGATGCTGAAACACTGGTATTATCCTTTAATACATTCTCATTCATTTATCACAGTGGATTAAATAATTGAAGAACATGACAATATAATGTAATATTATTCAACCAAAAACAAAAGTATGACCTCAAAAATTACCATAGAGTTGAATTATTACTACTCATACTGTGCAATATAATATTTTCAGGTGGAGTTTAATTTCATTCTCACTGTGCAATATCATTTTCCACTTGTGCAATTTTGTTAATAGTCTGTTTATTGTCAATACTGTAGATACTGCTCCTATTTTTATACTTCCTTCTATTTAAATGGTTCATATTTTGTTACACTTTGTTTAGCTCTTCTTTTTTACTGTGTTAGCTGATGCATCTTGTTTTTTGCACTATCCCCTTTTGCTGCTGTACACTGCAAATTTCCCCACTGCAGGACTGATAAAGGAATATCTTATCTTATCTTAACACCTCACTGACGCTGTTTTATAAGGTTAGAAAGGAACATAGTTGTATCCCTTCTCTGTAATGTGAGGTAAACAAGAAAGTTAAGTGTTCCCACACATACTGTAGGTGCCTCACAAACACTCAAAGCCTGAACCCTGGATCGACACCCCTAAGGATGTCAACAGGGGTGGCAGGCCTCTCCGGCAGCGGAGGATCTGAGGTGTCAGCCTGGAGCTGCGGTGAGTAATGTTCCTGCATGTCTGCTGACTTTCACCGGTCCTGTCTGACCACTGTTTGCTCTCCCTCCGGTCAGGCTCGTCCTCTGTTTGCTCAGGTCCGTTTTGACACAGAGGTGAGAAAAAAATGAGTCCTGCGTGTTTGTTCGTATATGCTCGTCTCAGCACCTGAGCATAACCTCATTCTCCAAGGTTCTCACTTTTCTGAGTCTCTTCCCCGGCCTCTCTCCTGATCTCTGATATCACTGTAAAGATTTGAAATAATAATGTTCTCTAGGCCTCTATCACCTCTTAATTTATTTTTCTGCCTCCTTTAAAAATCGCTAAAATGTCATATTAGAAGCATTAAACTTAAAGCCAGGGTTGGTAATCTTAAGAAACTAGCAAGAGTATGCTACATTTTTAAAAAATGATCAAACCGATAATGACTCAGCTCAGTGTTACCAACTCTTTTTCCATGAAAGTAGCTAGCAGCACTATAGCTCCAAACGTCCCTAAAACTAGCGAGAAAGTCGCCAAGTCGGCAACACTGACAGCCCGTACCTTCAGGCCTCCCTCCAAAGCCACTCCCCCAAAATTATCATAATGAACGCAAACATATCATAATGAATGTGAACGGCAAACATAGCTATTGTTAGTACCCACAGCTGTCAAGCTATAGCAGCTTGTGGAAGACTCTGGTAACGCACAATGAGTGCACGCCAAAGTGCACACAGGCAGGCAGGCAGGTAGCCGTCCAATCATATCATTCAGGCCGAATTAAAGGATTGGACAGGTTGATTACAGTCCTGCCACAGCCACAGATACCATATTGTTTTCTTTTTTTCATCAGAGCATTTGATTTATTGATGGCTGTCGGGATTCAATAATTTTCTAAAGAACTTTTTAAAGAATTTCAACACATATAACAAAATATGTTTTTGAAGAAGATTACCAACCCTAGCTTTAAGCAAGTCTTCTGTTCGCTCTTTGGGTAACAGCTCGGTGAGCCTTTTCCGTGACACAAGCTACAACCATACTCTGATTTACTGCCTAAATATTTAAAAGAATAGTTATGTTAGTTAGATGTGAAGAGTTAGATTTGAAGATAGATACCACTCTCTGACAGAGCGGTAGTCTATCAATCTTCTCATCTAACTCTCAGCAAAAGAGCAAATAAGTGTATTTCCCAACATGTGAAAACTAATACTTTAAAGGTCTTACTGATAACAGTTTTATGTAGACGAATATTAAAAAACAAAACAAAAAAAAATATCCATTGAGCAAAAAAGTATGGCTTTTCTGAAAAACAAAACAAAAAATATTGTAATTGTGAATTAATCATTTAAAAAAATTTGGCGGATCCAAAATGAATGTTTTGTTTATATCTGTGAAAGATATCTGATGGTTCCCACTTCTAACAAGGCTTGTGAGCCAATAGTAAAACAACGTTGGTATCACGTGGTATCTCTGGGTCGTCAGTTAGTGTGGTAAATACAGATAAATGGCTGAGATTGACGGTAAGTGCCTGGCAACGACTTGTTGTGAAGTAAATCTAATTGAACCGGGGAGGGAGAATGCAGCATCTAGTGGCTGAATGTTATCAATGTTATCAATAGCACCTTTGATATTGTGCTTAAGTGTACTGTGTTTCTTACATATGGTGAGAGAAAATAGAGGAACTGAAAAGGAAGCTGGATGCAAAGAGAATGAAAATATATTATCAAGCCCACAATGATGTGTGTAACTGTTGAGTGTTTTCTATCAGGGTGGGTTGTTGGTTTGAGGAGGCAGTTGTGTGATCACTGCTCCAGGTGCGTTTGCCTCTCACTGCCCTTGTTAAGTGGGATTACTGCCCCTGTGGTTTTGACACTAACCTTGGGAAACATTTGCTCAGTTTCATCCTTCTCCTGGCTGCCACCGACTCTCAGCTCCGCCGAACTCTCCCTTGAACCAGACCCTTGCTCTAATAACCTACACACACACACACATATTAAAAAAAATATTACATTTTACAGTTGGAAGAAAAAAGGGCCATCAACAGGAAACCATAAATCCTCAATTTAACCTAATGGATAATGATTGAGGATATTTATCGTCGGGTCAACTTGCTGTGATGTCTGACCTGCACACAAATGTCAGGTTGTTAATATATTCCTAATGGTGTGCTACTTCTCAAGAGTAGCACATAGTGTGGTGCAGCTCACACCCAATAACACTGCGCACTCAGGTGACAACACACTTTGTCTGCTGGGTGCAAACTGGCTCCAGGGAGGACTCCTGAGCAAGGCAGCGTTTACTCACAGCACAGTGCAGCAGGTAACAGATCCATACAAACACAGCAGGAGCTGCAGGTGGAGGAATGAGGATGTGGATCATATATGTACAATATTAGTGCTGACATGGTGGCGGATGACACTGCAGAAGCTTGAATATAAAAACTAATTAAAAATGTTTCCTAGCAGGATGCTACAAAATAAGAAGCAACCAGACCTCTGTCTTATGTACATTTTCCACTCATTGAAGTCAATTTATAGTAATAGACGTGGTATGTTCTGGTCAATCTAATTTTGTAGATCTGTGAAATTCAACATGTTGAAGAGACCATGACCAGATGGCCACAAAGATAGCAAATTACAGCCTCAACTGTTCAATAAATCATAGCAGCTAATAATAAACGTATAAATAGCCACAAAGCAGGACAGATTGGATGAATTGGCTCATTACTTAAAAGCACAAACAAGGACTCCATATTGGCTTCAGCTCTAATTGCTTTTATTTTGGGTATTTCTTATGGATGTGGGGAATGTGCCTGTGGCACAGTCGGGTTGGGGGGCATAGGGGTGGCGCTGTCTTGCCATGTTTGTCTGTAGAGCGGTGAGATTTCACACCGATGGAGGACCTGTCAGCGCTATCCTTCACTCGCCTTCTTACCGAGCTCCTAATGTCCCCAAGCCAGCGTGCTGTTTGACGGTGGAAGCCTCGTGCTAACATCATACATGCTGCTACTAAACAGAGTTCAGCCCTAATTAACAAGGGTGACACTGTTCTGTTATACATTCACAACATGTAAACACAAAGGACACTGAACAACGTGCCTCTGAGATCACTTTCTTTATGTTAAAAGCAAAAACACCGGCAAAGGATCATTTGTGAAATTTGCATTTCAGCACTTGCATTAATCTCCAGTTGTTGAGTGTTATGTTATAAAGAGACAACTGCAGAGATTAGGGGAAAAGGGAAGCTTTTGAGAGTTTTCTTATGTGGAATATACTTCAAAGTGCTTTTAATGTGTCTTTTTGCTCATGACCACTCAAGGCCACTTCAAAAAGAAGTAAAAAAAAAAAGGAATACAAGCTGGGAAATTAGAATTAGAAATTAGAAATTAGCTGGGAAAACTCATTTTGAGGTATATGTCACTAGTATTAGGAAGTGCTGTATACTCAAAAGTAGTATTTTTTCACTTAGCAAGATATTCAAAATACATTGATTAAAAATAAGTCCCTATATCTCACTGAAATGTTACTTGTTGGTTGATTGGGTCTTAAGTGTTATGAGATACTTTGTCTAGTAATTAGACAATTATACTTGGTAAGATTTTGTGGTTTTGCAGTAACTTAAAACAGAAAAGGCAACATTTTCTGACATAACTTTGCGTAACTTCACTGCTGAAATGTATGATTTGAAATACTTGAAATAGTTGAACAAGGTTGAAATAGTGAAGTCGTAGTTGAAGTGGCAGTCTATCTACAGTTACAGAAAAAAAATGTTAAAATGGATGTGCTAAAAGAAGCTTAAGTTTCTGTTTAAGTCTAAGCACTGAATGAAGTTGAAGAATCAATTCAAGTGTAAATGCAAAGTGAAGTCAATGTGCTAAAAGGAATTGAAAAGATTAACCACTGTAAGAAGTTGAAATGTCAGTTGATATAAGGTGACAAATTGAACTGGAAGCATCAGTTGAAATGGAAGTGGCGGTTCAAACGTATAAACTGAAAGACGAAGTCAGTTCAAGTGTCAGCTGAAGAGTAAGCAAACTCTTCAATAAAGTTTCTTAAAACTCTAGCGTAATGCTCGTATAACTAGTGATGAGTGGAACCACAATACAAAGTCTAACAGGCTCTCAGATAATCTCTGTCACTTCTTCGTTAAATGGAGATCTGTTTGCCTGGAAGCCCAAACTGGAAACTCTCCAAACAGTTCAACATCTGCTCGCAGTGCTGGCATGAAGTGACACCACTGGCCCAATTGCTATATCTCTTTTGTGGTGGACATAATTACGACATTTTCCCCTGGACGATGTTTGTCAGAGTCAAAGCGACCGTCCGAGGAGGTGAGTCTCCACAACAGCGGGGTCAGATTGTGTTTGGTCATCTCACTTGTACGTGAGTAATCAGCTCTCTCTTCCAGGAGGGTCCAAGCTAAACAAGCCTCCAGTGGAGTCGGTGTTTGTTCTTAAAGGCAGCGCAAACACAGATCCAGAGTGCTCACAGTTTTAGACCAGAGGCCTCAACAGCTGAGCACCAACAACACTACCAGCTGTATCTTTGACACATAAAACCTTGAATATACAGAATATACTGCAGGTCTTAGTATATTGTTATATGTTTATATTGTTACAATGTTTCACGTTATAACGTTTTATGTATGTTATAACAATAAGTTATCACGTTTTAACATGAAAAGTTTCACGGTATAACAAGATACTAATCCATTTTTGTTTTTTTCTGGAGTGGCAGTAATACGCTGCCGTAAGAAAGCAAATAGGCTTATGTCCCAAACTGTCAAACTATTGCTTTAAAAGTACTGAATGTTGCAGGTTTTATAATGAAAGCAGCTGAGATAATTAATCGAAAATAATAATTAGGCAGGGGTCAATACTCAAGCAAATTTAAAACAAATTCAGACTTATTACAGTGTAGGTAGTGTCCACCTGGAGTGGTCCTCATGTCCTCTATCTTCAGCGGTGCAGGGATGTTTTTCTGATGTCTTGTGTTGAGTCATCAAATCAGCTGCAGGTCTGCTCTCCAGCACTGTTAACATTGCACATGCAAAGTCATATCTACTGCTTTTTTTCCAAAATAGATATATAAAGAAGGTTTTGATATCAATCTGTAACTCAACTCCTTATCCTGACTTCCTCCAAGATTTGATGTAACTGTGATGGGTGACGGTTATACGTGATGCACCTATAAAAGTCCTCCAAGTCATGGTGGGTTTTCAGGTGTCCACGCTCAGCTAACTGCTTCTGGAGGTCAAATATCTCAGAAAAGACACATTGACAGAAAACTATGATGACTGTCACGGTGAGGGATGAAATATAAATCAATGACAGAGTGGATTAAAGTCAGGTGTTTCAGTGCTGGGGGCAAAACCTACCAGGTAATAGCTGGTTTTTGGGAGGGACTTCAGGTAGGAGTCATTGTGCTGCAGCTTGGAGAAGGACAATTTCTTTTGTCTCTGCAGAAGAAAAGAGGAGGCAAACAGTCAGAGGAGGACAGAGACGGAGAGCTGTGGGAATAAAGATTTAAAGTGAGCCTCCCTTGTTTCAGGGGCTGGGAAAGAGAGTACACAGAACAAATGAGAAGTAAACACGCAGCCACAGGAAGCCATTAACAGCAGCACGGACCAATTAGGCCTCAGCAGGTGTCCTTGCCTTTGCCTGCTTTGGTCCTGCCTCACCTCTGTGTCTGTGACAGAGTCTCTCGATCTGGGAGCTGAGGAAACAACGGGTAGTTTCATTTGCTCAGCAATTTGAAGCAAAGGAGTCCTACTGGAGGGCCTCTATAGTCCTTTATTGTGCTCTTTTTGTCTCCTCCCCACCAAGTGCAAGTCATTAGAGAGGACAATTACAACCTCCTAAAGAAGCTCCTCTTTTAAGAGGAGATAAGACAGGATCTCTCTCATGTTAGACCCCCTCTATGCAGGCACTCTCTAAAGCTTATTGCTCTTTTCACACCCTGTCAGAGTACAGACGAGACAGTCAAAATCAAAGTCAATCAGAGCAGCTACGGCAGAGGGAGAGTTAGACACAAGAACAGGAAACTACATGTTAGAAAAAAAAGAAAAAACATAAAAGGAAAAAGAAGTGAAAGAATGTTAATTTGAGTTTTAAACAACTTAATACCTCATTGTGAAATGTCACCATTACTAAAACCTTATTGTTGATATTTAAATACCTCTGGAATCATAGCATTGACATATTTTACTTTGAAAATCAACTTTCTAATTTTGTGGTTTGAATTTGCACTTTCAAATTTCCAGAGGGTACATTGTATGGAGGACGGAACCTGCCAAAATAAAAATTAATAATAATTAAATGATTCGATAAATAAATATATATGTCACTAAATGTAGCAAAAAGTAGTATTAAAAATAAATGTAGCCATTAATTAACTAATACAAATGTGTCATGGATTGATATTTATGATTTAATGTGCTTCATAATTTATTAGATTAACATTACATTACCTTTTATTTATTCATACATTTGTAATAATTCCCATATTTATTTACTCTTCTATTTATTTTGACCTTTTATTTATGTATCTATTTTTATTCATGTTTAAATGTATTTATTTATTTTATTTATTTATTTTTTATTTTTGCAGGTTGCGTCCTCCATAACTTTCAGGTGGTGCAATTTCAAAACATGATTTTTCAGTATTTTCAAGGGTTCACCAATTAAGAGAGAAAATTAAAATGTCCAATTTTCAAAAAGCGATTTATAACGCGACTATAACTGATATTTTTATAATGAGAATGTGTCAAATGACAATGTGAAGACAATGTCACAATGTGAAAGGGGTCACTTTTAGTGATGAATTTTTTGAAATGGCAAGACAAAATTACTTAATTCAAACAGTGTAATCTCAAATAAGATGGTTTTCAAAATAAAATATTTCAATGCTATAAACTCAGTGTTTTTTTTACATTTCAACATTAATTATTCCATAGTTATTAATTTCCACTATTAGGTATTCTGCTGTTTTAATTATTACGGCCTTTCTTTGCTTCCATAGATTTGATTAAATGCTCAAACATCACTTGCAAATTATTAGTTTCATCTGCAGCAAGTTATCATTTGAATAAATTATAACAATAGTTGCTACGGAAGTCACATTCATCAACAGTGTTACTGTGCAGGACTTAAAAACTCACAGGATTAAGTTGTAAACAGGAGCTGCATTTGTTTTAATGATATGCATGTTACTTGAGGAGTAAAAGAGAAAGTGGAGGTGTTGTAGAGAAAACAGGGAGGCTTTGATTTACATGGTTGTGTATTTGAACCCAGACACAGTGGTAGGCAAACAGCGGCCTGCGGGCCAAATCAGGCCCTGCAGCAGAACACAGGCCCCCCGATGAAAGCTGAAGTTTTGACTTTTATCGTTTACATCAAAACTTTTCCTCCCGAAGATACAAACTCATGAAAATCCCAATAAATATGACCTTGTTACACCTACTACTGCCCCCCCCACATGAAGAGAGACATCAAACCACAACTCTGCGCCTGGCTATTTAAACAGAGCATGCCATGAGATAAAGTCTCAAAACAAACAATTTTATAAATACATTTTATTCTTAAATTAATGAAAAATAAAGAAACAAACAAATGTTGAAAATGTGGATGGATGTAATCACTGACCCCTGGTTGTAGTGTATGTAGAACAGATATTCTCAACCACTGGGCCGGGGCCTACTGGTGGGCCTCAGAGCGCCATTTAGTGGGCCGCGGAGGTACTGTAAATGGTAAGATTAACCTCTTAGAAGTCCGACAGCCGCTATTCTGTTTTCAGAGGTCGTAGTGGGCTCACTACTAAACCTAAGGAATCCATTGGTCCTAACCATGTCATGCTAGGTTGTCGGGAAGAGCGTTAAATTACGCTCCAATGTTACGCTAAATTTTGGCAAGGAAAAACTGGCATGGCCATTTTCAAAGGGGTCCCTTAAAAATGGGTTCAATTGGTGCCCACAAGTCTCAACTTTGACAGAAAATGGAGCGGTTTTTGAAACGAAAAAGTGATGTTGGCGACAACTGCAGCAGTAAAAGCTCAAAGCGTGTGGTAGCCCAGTTTCTCATTTATTTGGGAAGTGGTCCTTGGACATTTTCTAACAATCAGAAGTGGGCCTCAAGTTAAAAAAGGTTGAGAACCCCTGATGTAGAAAAACAGGAAGTATAGTCAAGACTGGAAAGCTAATTAATTTCATATCAGATTGTTTTGGGTATTTTGGTTGATTGTAAATTTGTTAAGGATGTTACAGATTTTTACCATAAAGTACAATATCAACTAATACTTGAAGAAGGGCTCTGTGTCAAAATCTTAATATTAAGACTTGTATTATTTTTATTTTTATATTGTGCTCATATAGTCAATATTTCTAAATTAATGTGTTTAATGAAATTACCACAAACTAATTTAGACCCAGAATCTTGGGCCAAGCAGATCAACACGTGGCCCTGAAGCTGATTTCTGCCCTCTCAGGTTGAAGTAGGTAGTAATGGTGTGACACACTCTGCAGGCAACCAATAGAAACAACAAACTGGGATAAAAGTTCAACACGGTTGGAGGATTTCAGGGGCAGCAACGATTAAGGTATTGGATATTATGAGTTTAATATATCAAAAAAAGATAATATAAGTTGTGAAACCATTAAATGTGAATGTCAGACAGATTTTGACCTCTGCAATTCATGCACATGACTCACAAGACAAAACCCTCAGTTTTGACATTAAGATTTAATGATTTACCTGCTTAGTTTCAGTCTGTGACTTTGCTCTGGCTGTCTCGTCTCTCTGCTGCTGCAGCAGTAGTCTCTGTGAGTGGACCTTGTCTTTGAGCAGGGCAGCATAGCGGCTGCACAGAGCATCCCGGAGATGGTGCATGTTCCTGTAGGCCTCTAGATGGAGCTGGAGGACAAACAAAGACACTAACTGAAGGGGAAATGAGGTAAAAGGAAGCATCACTTTAGTATGGAGGCAGAGAGCAGAGCTTCAGTAATGATTACAGATGATGAAATGATTGATTACTGATCAAAAAGCAGTGGATATTTCTTTATACAATGTTCTCTCAGTACATTGTTGTGTCTTCTCTGCTGATGACTGGCAGCAGAACAAGTGTCTTTATGACTATGAAAGTGTGTTAAACATTTTATTAGTATTTATCAACCTGCTCGAGGTGAGCATGACGCCGGGCCTTGGCCTCTTGGTCCGGGTCTGGACCTTTCTCGTGCATTCCCTTCCTCCTCCGGTGCTCAGCTCTGACTTCATCCCCTGCCTATCAACAGTGAAAACCCAATTTAGATGCTGTGGGAGTGAATCAGTCAGCTTGCCTGAAGATTAAAAAAAAGAATGCATTTTTGGTAATCCCTCTCGTCTGCCAAAAGCAACCTCCCACACAACAGCCTGACATTGTGTTCTTGCAATACCCAGCTAAAAAAGAAAAAGAAGATACGCAGGAGGAATATGCCCACCTCCTCTCCTACAAACCATCACCTTATTTCCTGCATTTCTCTAGAAATCTATTTTGTAAGGCTGTGATCTGCCCTAAGCAACGGTGTCCTTATTTAATCCTTATTTAAGACTGATACCCAACAGATGTTGCAGAGGTTTTAGAGACAGATTTCAACTAATACGTCCGAGGCAAAATGTTGTCTTATCCCAGAGTATAAAGAGAAAATATAAGATGAATGCAAAATGTGGAGCATGTTATCAAAGAATGCAAGGCTAATGGGAGTTAACAGCATGCATGCCAAAGCAGATTAACTGCACAGAAATACACGCTCCCTGTTATAACCCTTAAATGAAGAATGAAACATGCTTGAGCTTTTTATGGGAGGACTGCGCTCTCTGATCTAAAGTCTTCTCTCTGAGGTCAGCCTGTCTCTGGGAAATGCCTTGTTCCTGCCACTGAATGACCACATTACTGAAGTTTTATGGGCTGAGTCTGGTCAGGAAGTGTCTGCTTCGTCTTTTCTCACAAGAAGCTGCTGGAAACGTGGGATTTATCAGTTCCGTTGCCACAGCGATGCTGTCGTGGCAGAGCCAAAAGGGACCTGCCGTTCTTTTTTTTGCTCTCACTGCTGTGTGCAAAGTGTCAGTGACGGGGCGAAGGCAGCGTCCATCTGCGCTCCCTGCTACGATAAATCAGTGGAGGATAATGCAGCTGTCCTGCTGTACCACGTCACCCTGCTAGACAGTGATCAGGACACTGCAGAGAGGTGGACAGAAGCCTGCAGCCGGATCCATAGAGAGAGAAGGGAAGAGACATTGCAGACAGAAATAGAAAAGCCATTACATGTTTCAGGTGTAAACAGTTTGTGGGCAGAGGATGAAAAGACAGAGCTGAAAAGAGAGACCTTGAGTTCGGATAAAGTGTTTCCACTTGTAACCAAGCCGACCATCTCAACTTGTTGCCAGCTCTTTAAATTCTACTTTTCCCTATTGAACACAAGTATTTGAGATACTTCAGACGTAATAATGCAGCTCTCACCCCCAGGACAGACACGGCTCATGAATAGCTCGGCTTCAGGCCTCTAGACAGCAGTGAATACCAGAGAGGGGCACATAAACAAGGCCACAATTGAAAAGACACAATAGGAGGAGGATTACACAACATTCGGTCACCGAGCCAGTAGATAATATCATCACCGGAGCCACGGAGAACCCAACGGGTCTTGGTACGCACTGTACTGTATTGGCTTGGCCATGAGCTCAGACAATAATGCCACTTAATGACACTGAATGGGAACATCTATTCAGGACGAGATGCTTCATTCTGGCAGCTTGTTTGTTTACTCACATGACAAGCGAGAAATCTGTAATGTCATGTACCGGACCACAATAAAAACTTGTTCTTGACACCTGATTCATTCCTGAATAAAATGTCATTTAACAGGATAACAGCAGGATAAAATAGGAAACTCCCAGTGCTGATGAGTGGATTATTTAAAGTACCTTTCTGACATCAACAGGTAAGAGGTGTGCATCCCAAATAGAGGGCAAAGCGCTTGATTGATGAGGGCACCCAGGTCTCATGACAAATCCACTATTGAGGTAACCTTTAGAGAAAAGATTGTTGGCATAAAAAACCCAAATAATATCAAACGACACTATTACCTAAGGATATGAGACGTTTAAAAAAAAAAAAAATAGCTTACCAGTTGTTGGTGTGTGGGCTTTTCGAACACACTGTAAAGTCTGATTGTCCAACTTGAGGCTTTAAAGTGCACCACACACCGAGTAAAACTTCGGTTACCAAGTTACAGAGAACAATGGAAACGAGTTAAACCTTATTGCAGGGACACACACATTTTAAATATGTTTGTGACCCTGCATGAAAGTGTAATTTGTGTCCAAGGCTGTTGTGGTTTCCTTTAAAAAGTTTCCCTTGACTGGTTTAACAGCCAATACAATAAAACACAGGCAGCTGAAGAGAACCAACAAAGGCTTAATTTCTCTGTAACTCTGGTTTATTGCATTTTGTTTTTGGTTCGTTTCTAAGCCCTCAATTGGTCCCTGACCAGCTGTTTCTCCCTGAGCAGTAATATAAAGTTAATTATAGAATTAAAACATGGTTATTTGCAGCTCAGTAAGAACCACAAGAGCATGGGAATGTCAGGATTAAGCCCTCATTTCAAATGTTGCAAACCGTATAGCTCTGGCACGTTTTGTCAAATTATCTCCCAGATATTTACTTTTTATCATTAGCTACATGTGTAATATAACAAAAGTAAAGACTTGGAGGTAATTTCCTGAAGGGATCATGCACCTGGGCCCCACAGACACACTGGTCAACCCTGCTTAACAGGAAATCTAAGAGGCTTAGTACACTAATGCCCAAATGGCCTCAGGTAGCAACAGTGGTAACAAAAGATCCTTTAATATAAAGTCTAGGTAAGTGGCCAGAAGTGTAAAAGAAATCTAAACGACTGCAATTCAGCATCATGTAACATAATTATTCAGGAGGCAAAACATAAATGAGCTTTTTAAAAGACACTCGTGTAATTTAAACATTTTTTACTTCAAATGGCATAAAATCATCAAGCTGAGAAAACAGTACAAATATTTAGTCAATATTAAATACTGTACATCGCTGATAAATCCCTACAAAGGATATAAGCCTCTTATTAGAGGAAAAATAAACAGTCCAGTTTGGTTTCATTATCTATAAAACCCTGTTGTTGACGGTGTGTCTCCAACACAAAGGAAACAGGTTCGGCGTCGCTTTTACGCAAAACCACTCTGCCAATCCACTGAAAACAAAACCCCATGTGCAAAGGACGACAATATTAAAGTATTCAGTTGAAACTTTAACCAAACATTGAACAGGCATTAAACTGGCAAAGCAAACGTCCCTGTGAACCATAAGAAGCACTGTTGGCTGCAATCAAAAGCTTTAAAATCATATGTTTTTTGTTGAGGAGAGTGAAAGTCAAATGTCCTCTTATTCCAATTTACTTTTCATTTTCTTCAATGAGTGCCATTTTTGTGACACTATAATAAATAACTCAAACAAATTGACATTCCTTATAGAGTGGATTTTCTTTCTCCCCTCTCATTTGCAAATTTACAAGACTCAAATTTAAGATGCCATTGCAGGAGGCCTACACACTTTCCATGAGTCCATCATCATCATCATCTCTCCAAGTCTGCTGTTCAAAAAATGTATTCCAATTTACTCATCTATTTTTCATTTTCTTCAATGGAGTGACATTTTTTGTGACACTTGTTTTAGTAAATAACTCAAACACAATTGACATTCCTTATGGAGTGGATTTTCTCCCCTCTCAAATTTAAGATGGCATTGCACATCGGTGCACACTTTGACCATGAGTCCATCATCATCTCTCCAAGTCTTACTGTTCAAAAAAACAAACTATCAAAAAGTCAGGGTGTCAGCAGCCTTTAAGTGCAGAAAGTTTGTCCACTTTTCCCAAAGCAGCTGCGTTTTCCACCCCTTTGAGCCACTCTTTACATTTCCTCACAACAGTCTCGTCCACGTCTCCGTCCTCCTCTTCGTACTCCACGTCGTCGTACTTGTACTGATCGTTCAACAGAGAGATCTTAACGATGGCTGTGATGTCCTGCTCGGCGCTCTCCTGCTTGGCTCCTGCAGCAGAAGGAGCGCTTGCTTTGGTCGCTCCTTGGTGCGTCTTTTTGATGGATGGAAAGACGCGCCTGGAGTGGCGAAAGTCCGCAGACGCGCAACACTTCTGCTGCTTTGCCATCATCTGCTTTTCCAGATTTCGTTTTTGGATGACGAGAATGGCTTCAGGGGTGAGACTGAGGGTGAACTGGATCTTCCCTTCCTCTTTGTGGAGGTGTCTGGATGAGTCCATGGAGCTGGAGCGCCTGACTCCTTCGGATGAGTCCTGAGGTTTGGGTATGGACAGCCAGGAGGAGCTTTTTCCCTGGGTCTCCTGACCGACACCTGCCTTCTGAGGGGGGCTTTTACTCTTGTCTTTTCGACCCAAATTCCTTAAATTCGCTGCTGTCCAAGAAGAGGACTGTTTTTCCTTCTCCGACCCTCCTTTCTCTCCTTTGCTGGTGATCTCAGTGTGAGGAGGAGGCACTGCCATGGCTTTCTTTTTCCCGAATAGATCCCTGCCTGGAGAGGAGATCCGCTGGTGGAGGCTGATGGGCGGAAAAGGCATTTTTGTGAAGGTGATCAGGATAGAAAAACGTGCAAAAAGTGCAGATGATGATGAGGAAGCCCTGCGCAATTATTCAACAGCATTATCCAACACAGCGAGGTGCAGAGAGAGAAAGACAGACAGAGAGAGAGAGAGAGAGAGAGAGGCTGCTGTAGTGCACCTGTTGTCCTGCACTGACTGGAGTTCAACTGGTGTACAGACACACCACACGGCCTGCTGGCTGCTTTATGATGGAGCAGGCAGGAAGGAAGGCGTGGTCAGGACAAGCACCAAACAAAGCCAGGAAAAAAAAAAAAACTGTGGTGGGTGATGTCATTTCATAATTTCCCAATAATTTCCTGAAGCGATGAGCGACATCCAGCTCATGTTTCCTCCTCATCTTTTTTCTCACAGCGCCTCTCTGCTGGTTTACAGTCATTGGAAAACATCGGTAATTAATCAGCCTGAAAAATGTTAATCATCTTCCTCAGAATTATGGTGTAGTGAGTCCCCAGATGGATATATTTCTAACTTAACAGTGACATCCGAACAGTGGATTGCATATATGAAAACAGCCGTGAAAAAAATGACATCTGGTTTTCTCAAATGTGACTCACTTTTTGTCTATTTTAAAGAATTACATTTCTAACTTTAAACAGACAAATTCATTGGAAATGAAGCAGAGAATACTGCATCTTCTTAAAGGTTCTCTATCCAGTGGTTCCCAAAGTGGGGTCCGGGGACCTCGAGTGGTCCATGAGTTGGTTCCATGGGGTCCCTAGCAAAAAGGGGAATAATTAATTTTCACTATAATTCCATCCTTTAAGGGACTGTATGTACCTTCTTACACGTATAAATCACCCGGGTCGGTGTCCGATGCGCGCTCACATGTGGCTACGCCGTTCAGGCAAGACTCCAACACAAACTACATGGAAGCACCAAAACCGCAAAGTTATATCTAGTGAAGCCCGTCTATCAAAACATTGGAAATCAGCCTGAAAAATGTTAATCATCTTCTGCAGAATTATGGTGTAGTGAGATATATTTCTATAACTTAAAAGTGACATCTGGTTTTTCTGAAATGTGATTTTAAAGAATTACATTTCTAACTTTAAACAGACAAATTCATTGGAAATGAAGCAGAGAGAATACCGCATCTTCTTAAAAGGTTCTCTATCCAGTGGTTCCCAAAGTGGGGTCCGGGGACCCCCGTGGTCCTTGAGTTGGTTCAAGAGGGTCCCCAGCAAAAATGGGTATAATTAATTTTCACTATAATCCCATCCATAAGTAACACAATCTTCCTCGCGTCCAGCCATCTTCTATATCACGTCTTTCCAGTGGTTGGAACAGGCGAGCGCATCGGCTTTTGGTTCGGCCAGGTCATCTTTGGTACATTGTGGAGCTTGGCTACATCTCATGATGTGTGCCATGGTGTGGGATTCGCCACATACACATGCACAGTAACACAATGATCAGATGGGGGACCATAGGACACAATCTTATCAAATGGGGGTCTGCGGTCTAATATGTGTCAGTTCCCACTTCCGTGGGTTGGGACGGCGTTATCAGTGGTAACCGCCGTATGAGCCACACAGTGTAGAGCGGCGGCGATTAGCTAGCCAATGGGGCAAAACAGAGACTCCCATGCACTAAAATGCACACAGGGCCGGCCCAGCTATGTAAACAAAGAACAGAGAATAAACTCGGATTACAACACACACAGAGGGCGAGATACTTCATTCTCTGCTCAGGTAGACATTACTCCTCTATATCTTTACAGAGCAAATAGATGTTTGTGGCTATATTAATGCTCTGGATATCACATAGAGCTCCTTTAAAACACTAATTTTCTCCTATAGCATACAGTATGTTACTACAAAAATGCACCTCAACCTATGCATACTTCCTCTGTAACTCACATTCTTCAGTTAAAGTCCTGCTATAGCTGTGAACATACCTCCGTATACCTTCTGTGTATAGGGTCATAAAGATACTGTTTGGTCCTCGGTGCTGTAAGATAACCCCGTCTGTCCTTGAACAAACAAAACATGTCACTGGCACAATCCCTTCAGTCAGTCGATATAGGCTCAAATATCAATTAACTGATGTATATAGATGGTCTGCCGTTGTTCTGTCAGCCATGCAGCCTATGAAAGACATCCAAAGGAATACACAAATAGTATACAATATTGATTTCTCCTTTTTTTCTGCTGTTATCTGCACTTTCACTCAGACAGTTCCACAATTGATCCCGTGTGATTTTGTTTCCCTCAGTGTAGGGTGTAAGAGAAAACCAGTACTTCCTTTCAAATCTATCGTTTATTTGATATTGCCTGAGGATGTTGAGATTTTACAGTTTTTTAATCATTATTTAGTAGCTCTGGTGATTACCATATCAATATGAGGAATTTAAGCGAAAGAAATAATTTACATTATAGTGTACAAAAGAAAAGACAGGAAATAACATTGAATGTGTGTAACAATTGGCACATGGCGGGTCTTGAGTTGTGTTTCTGTAACTGAATATTTTGCAAAAAAAACAAAAATCAATTTAGGCCAACAGTCCACTGACTCACCCTCGGAATATAAAAAACATGGCATGGAGTGTTATTTATTCATTTTTACGAGATGAGCTGGACCATTAAACTGAAGGGGAGTTGTTTTTTGGTTTTTATTTTGGTGGTTGTTGTTGTGGTGCGGGATCCCTCTCCTCTCTGACATAACAATGGATTAGATGTAATAAAAAGGAAACAGTTGGGAGACTAACAGATTGCTGAGGTCAGGCTACTTCCCCATCATCCCCAAACTTCGCCGTAATCCAAAAATAGCGGGTAAAGAAAACCGATCACAAAAACAACCACTCTCCCTTCACTCAACAGAATCATTTTATCCCTAAGATTAATTGCTTAAGGATTTGCTGGGTCTCTGCCAGGTTAGTTAAACGACTAGTACTGAGGGAGGGGAGATTTTGTCCAAGCTAATCCACCACCAACACGTTATACAAGCGTCTAATGAAACTATGTGGGGGCTGCACAACAGGAAGTGCAATGTTGTTATTTAGTTGCATCAAGCAGAAGAGAAAACCTGGAGGCATGTTTGTAAAACCTTGAGCAAATCCTGCAGCTAATACACAACATAAACAGGATGCGCTGGGACTTTTCTATATTAATTATTGCTATTCATGCCGTTTAAAATCATGTTGTCCACAATATTGTAAGAGATCCATGACTGACTGCCTGTCCAAGGTAATCTATAAAATAAAAGAAGCACACCTCCTCATCAGGATAATGTGAACATCTGCACCACACATGGGGGGAAGGCTGAGGTTACGAATCTTCCGGAGGAGGTTGTCATGACAACCACATCCTCAAAGGCTACGCCATCATGCCGGAGCAATATAGGGACCTCGATGCAAGCTATTCTGGGTTATTAGGTCACATCAAAATCACAATGCTCAGAAAAGCGTAATTAACAGGGCCCTTGCTACATCTGGCAGGAAATCAAATTTGAAAGAGGAGAAGCAATTTTAATGCAATTTGATGAGCTGAGGGAGGCAGGTGTGCTCAAACAGACACGCAGACCAACAGGAGACAGGAGCAGATTTTTTTTTAATCCATTTAGCTGGAAAGACCTCAAAAGAGCTGTGGATATCATATATTCCAGTGCGTTATCAGTGAAGCAGTGCCTAAATTGCCCAAGGGAAAAGAATCATATATAAACATGGAATAGCATCTGAGAGCCTGTTTATACATCAGTGCCTCATACAGAAAACAGAAAGACAATCTGCTTTAATAATGCTTTGTTTGCAAGAAGTCAGAGCACCACTTCAAAACCCAGAAGAAAAAGGTTCAAGATGTAGATATGTATACACTGTAAAGGCACACATTTATACTGAAAAGGTACTTGCGTTGTAAATTATAGCAAAGTCAAAATAATTTCCCTGCACTTCAATGGTTTAAAATCCTCAGAAAACATTGGAATATCTTTAAATATATTAAGCGTTAAAGGCACTCATTTCTCTCACATCAAAAGCAAAAGGTGTTATAATCTGATTATAGTTCTAGACTTTCAGCTAGACTTAAAAAAGCGAGGATTCACAGTACGAAACAAGCCATAGTAAAAATCTGGAGATATAGTGTGTATAAACAACATAGATGCATATTTTACAGAGCCACTGTTCTTACAGTTTGCATATTAGGACCAGTCTTCACACATATTGTGGGCTTAAGGAGTCCTAACTCAGACAGGTTGTGAAGCATTTCATCACAGCATCCCTGTAGAGAAAAAAAAACAGAGAAAATGTATAAATAAAAGCCAGAATTATAATTAATAAAGAAAAGAAAATGGGACAAAAAGGAATGTTGTTCTAAAATAAATAAATAAAGTGGAGGCACAATTTTGTCATGCGTACAAAATTAAAAGCGACAAAAAAAGCACTTGCATCCTTTGTTACTCTGATTTGGGTGGGGCTCGTCATGAATAAGTGAGTGTGTTTTGGCGGGGAAGCACCACATGTGCAGAGTGATGGGGGCTCCCTTTCTCCAGGTACTCTGTGTTGAGGGATGATGCAATACGAGCGATCACCATGGAAACCACAGATCGTCGTTTCCCCCCACACACCGTTTGCTCTTGCCATCGGTGTGTTGCTATGCAGACTTCGCCTCCAGCCACGGTGAAATTTCGGCGGAGGAGGTGTGAAACCAGTCAAGGTTAAAAGGAGAAGGGGGGATCGTAAGCAGTCTGAGAGGGAGGAGGGGAGGTCGGCGGACAGACGGGAGACTCGCTCCTTTAAATGCTCTGGTTCGTCCCTCTGATGTATAAACAAAAACACCAGAATCCTCATGTTCTTCCTCCCAAACAGCCTTGTTTTTGTTTTTTATAATCACTTGAGGCTTGAGGTTATTTTTTCTCAAAAACTGCATGAATAAATGATTTGATGAGACTTTCCCCCCATTTCTGATTAAATATCAGAGCAACAGTAGCGTTAAAGCACTGTGGGAAGTGCACATACGGCAGGTTTCAGTACCTTGGTCTGAGAGGTTATAAATAGGCAACAAGGTAAAATACATTAAAGGATCAAGTCCATTAGCCATGTGGTGTTGTGGCTAGCCAGGTATCACTGTTTATTTGCCCACAGACCGGAATAGGGAGAGACTGCAGTCTAATGCTGTTTAATGCTCCACTCAGAGTAATCAAAATATACACCTCTCTAACAACATGGCAAACAATAAAGAGATAAATGATCAACTCTAAATTAAATGAAAAATGGATTAAAGTAAGAAGCTTAATAAGAGAGGACAATAATGTGTTGACAAACATGTACAAAATATAATAACAAAGCAGTAACAAATAAGTGATCATCAGGATTGGAATAGTAAGCTCCAAGGTCTAGCAGTTAAATTTGCATTTCTCTCTATAGGAATTTGGTTTTTGGGAAGGGTGGCACGGGGAAAACGTCTTTGTCCCAGCTTTGTATTGTTGTTAGCATTCGGGTTGGGGGAGGGGGAACTCTGGGTGGTTATGGGACGTCTCTCAGCTGTCAGCGTGGATTATAGGGTCGCCCAAATACACAAGGCACTTAGTGGGCGTCTGCAAAGGGGTCCTGGACTTCTCACCAAATGAGACATAACCCCGCTTACAGCTGGACTGACAAAACAACATCACACCTCACGTTCGGCTAAGGGGAAAGCATTTAAGTGGTACAACATATGGGACAATTTGTGAACATCTGAGTATAGGGGAGTATTTTCTCTCAATTTAAATTCTTCACTGTGCTGTTCTTTGAAGAAATTACAAAATCAATTGCCGTAAGATTTCAAAGCTCTATAATGCGCATTATCTACAATAAAGACAAAGCAAGTAACCTGATATTGTTTTTATCCTCTTCTCTTATGCAGGGCGGCCTATTTGGATCTTGATCTAATCAAAATGTTGCACTGTGCTTTAACCCTATAGAGCTTAACATAAGCTCATCACAACTAATATAAAAGCTACATTGGGAGAGAAATATTTTGGTAAATCTGGCTGAAAGAGCATTATTCCACGAGGATTGATTTCATTTAGATATTATGGATGAGGCAAATAGCGTCACGAGGCTGAAGCACAGATGAGTGTGAAACAACAAGCTGCCATTTGCTTGACACTAAGTGCCTGCACTATTCGTAGGGGGGGATTACGGCCATATGGTGGAGGCAAACAGTGTTTGGAGGTAAATGAAAACATGTTTTCATTGAAGGGTCAGTCCCAGAATTCTGGCAGTAAAGGTTGGAGACAGGGCATTGTTGAGATATAAATAGTAGCTCTTATAGATTCAGTAAGCAACACATACAGCTGAAAATAATATAAAGGACAGATGCACCTCAAGGTCAATGCAGACAAAACATAAATGATATAATCACGTTGTCTTACCTGGCAAATGGAATGTAAGAGATGCTATACCTGAAAAAGGAAAAAACATAAATCAGGATCTGGATCTAACACATTATGAGACTGAGCATGTCAAACTAAACCCAGGCTGAAGAAAGACATTCTTAAAATACATTACCATTAGTACTGATTTCACATTATGTGATGAATGTAATGTTTCCCTTAGATGACTTCAAAGTTGGATTTTGTTTTCCACGCTGTACGGCCACATTAGTGAAATATTTGAAGCAAAGCGGTCATTTTTCAAAAGGTTCATCTTTCATAGACAGTTCAGGATGTCTTGTAGATTACTGTCAACACATTTCCTGTAATTCAACATGTATTTGGCATCAGTGGAAATCCCAGGATCTTTACTTAAACGTTCCAGTGTGTTTTAATAACACTGGGCTCGTTTTTTGGGGGGAAGAAGTGTCTTTGCTGAGACACCGTATGGAGCAGACACTTTCACTTTCAGTTCGTAGTGCCCGTCGTCTGACTATGTATTGATAACACGGCACTGATACGCAAAAATGAACTAAATAGGTTTTATTTCTGTATAAAAAAAAGCAAAACGATAGTGGGGGTGGTGGGTAAGTAATGTAATCGGTATGTGCTCGACCACCGTGTAACACCGGTTACACCGATCACCACGGCTAGTCTCCTCTGAAAACAAACTAAAACTAAATCAAAATTCAAAACTATTATAACCTTGGTCTGCACATCATGTGTTTAATGATGTGATGTCTAAGAGATTAAAGATTAAAAGTATAAAAAAAAAAACGCCACAAAGAACACAGGACCTAAAGTATATTTAGGTTTTATTAGCAGCATAATAAAAGCTTTCCGATGAGCAACACACCAATATGTAAAATATGCGTTCAAATGCTCCATCAAGCAGTAATCATTGGACTAACGGGTCTTTCATGTCGCTCAGCGAGGGGATTAACCAAATGTGATTGTGAATGAATTGGATTCACTGTAATCTTTGCGCTAATGATTGCAGACAGATTGGTTGCCAAACAACAAAAACACGATACCCTGTCCTGGAAATGATTACAGCTTAAGTTTAGCTCCTGATGAAACACCTAATATCTTCAAAATATGTGAGGAATCTGGTACAGCAGTTGAATGATTAACTACAGACCAAGTCTGAGCATGAATGCCATCTTATTTGACCACCAGTTAGAAGGAAACGCTCTTCTTTGAGGTTGAGCAGAGCTGTAATAATTACTATAAGTACTGTACACGTTTATAAAGTGAATGTTCTGAATCTCCCACTTCCTGCTACGCTTTATATTGAGTCAGTGTCAGTCAGTAGTGATTCACCGTCATATGGTCACTTCACAGATCTCAGCCTGAGGACTGGACTTTGCCCTCCGCTGTGTGTGGATCAGTGGCGACGTCTTATTACAGAACCACCTTCACACAGACGTCTGAGTGCCTGCGTGGGAGCGCACTATGCCCCCCAGTCTGTTAAGAATGAGCTCGATATGTGTGACTTGTGGTTGCCATGGTGATGCCTCCGAGAACGCAGGCAGAGCGGAAGTGAATGTACAACGTGTAGGTGCAAAAGCAGTCTGGTTATGAGGCTGACACAGTCCTGCTCAGTGATGCAAGGAAATTGTCCGTTCCCTTCCCCCTGAGCTGCTGTGGGAGGGAGGGCGGGGGGGGGGGGGGGGTTGAGTTTCTGTACACATTCACACCCGGAAAGGCTTTTGTGTAACTGCTGTGCAAATATGTTTAAATTAATGAACATACAAGTGCCGACATGCCCATACACATTACTCACAGCAGGTCTTAACCCCACTGACCTTATTATTATATGTAGTCTTTCCTCAATCTTCTGCAGGATTCAGAAAGCCAAATTTAAAACTAGAATGAACACTAGGGCTGCAGCTATCAAATATTTAGATTATCGATTCAGTCCAATATTTTTATGTTTAATAGACTGATTGTTTAGTCTACAAATTATCAGAAAACAGTATAAAAAAAAAACAGAGGTAGCTGGCAGGGACTTTGTGTTGTGTGTAAACAACACAGACGGTAACACCTCCCGTCTGTTTCTACGTCTGCAAGTGTGTCCAAACTGATCCTGGCACTGCTTCTTCCTCAATAGGCCAAACATATACTGACCTACTGTACCATGGCACCTGGCAACCTACCTGGCAGTCCTCTTGCAACGTGACTCAACAGGTATGTCAAGCTGATGTCACTGACTGCTCAGGGAAACTAGGGCAAACCAATGCAGTCACAGTTTCTGTATTACCTTATATGGGCATCTTATTATTGTTACATGACACTTATTTGGTATGACATTTATAGTTGAGTTTAAAAAAGCTTGAACCTCCCTGAAAAGATATGTTGCTCTGAAACAATTCAGGTAGAGTGTGTTTGAATGTGCAGTGTGAAAATGATTGCTTAAGTTTAAAGGTGCTAAATGCGAGATTGGGAGCATTTCTATTGCCTCTGCACAGCTGATGTTTCTGCTCTGGTTATCGTATAGAGAACCTTTAACCATTCATAGATTTAGCTGCACACGTGCCAATAGCAGTAAGTCAGCTTAAAGCAACAGCAGTGTGATTAACTCAACTCACGGACATTTACTGCAAGGCAAACCAGCTGGGGCAAAGTTTTCCATCGCGGAAAGACTGCTTCTTCTGAGTAGGTGTGTGAGTGATGAGTAAATAAAGTGCCAACTGTCACACAGTGTAGAGAGATAGCTGGTCACACTTACCATGTCATTGCCAAAAACTGCATAATACAGAAGATGATAGCCAGCCCTCTTTTATGCCACTGTAACAGAAAACACAAAACCGTTATTCTAATAAATAATTCAAACAATAAAGACTGTAACTGGCTTTAAAAACTATGTACCGGATTTTATCTACTTACCCAAAACACTGCACAAAGAGTTAAGACAAGGCAGAGCTGGCGGAAGAAGAAAGAAACTGTTATCTTCTTGTACGCTTGCAGAATGACGTTTGCTATCTGACATTTGATTTTCTTTCAGTATTTCACAGAAAATGTTAAATTCTAATGGAGTAACTACAACAAAAAGTAACTAAATCACTAAAACATCAACAGTGTCAAGCTGAAATGTGTTGTCAAGATAAGTTACTTTATCCTCGCAATCCTTTAAGATCAGAAAATGGGATCTTTAATTGAACCCGGCCTTCTGATCCAAAGTCAGAAGGCTACAGACCTTATACTCCCTCGAGAGTAAGAGAAATCAGACACTGTAAATGCATTATGGCCTCATGTCAAGGAGGAATCCGAGAGAAAACTGCATCTAACACCTTCATGTAACAAGGTATGGACTGCTTTCCAATGTACAGTAAGATAAAACATGAAGATCCAGTGAAGCATGTGGCTCAACTTCAGGTCCAAAGTAACACGTGGTATTTACCAGCATAACAATGGTGGCTATCAGTCTTTTTGGTTCAAACATGCGCTTCAGCTGTTTTAGTGGTCCCATTAGGAAGCAGGTGCTTTAGAGGAACAAAAAAGAAACAGACAAATTAATAACACTTTTTAAACATTGGCAAAAAGGTACATTGACGTTGTTTAAAAGGTTAATCCATGAAATTATTGCGATCATGTTTAGTCTTCATGTCAGGTGCGAAGCATTCATCACCGTGGTGTATTTGCATTGCTCTTTCCAGAGATAACCCGTTAAACAGTGCAGCCGAGGCTGTGTGACTTTGTCTGTTCAGCATGGTGGATGTAGTGCTAATGCTTGTTACCAAGGTTATGTATTCAAAATAGCTTTTGTGTTCTTTCAGTAACACTTTTGAAAATGATGAACTGTACAAATAGCGTCTGGGTGGGTGAGCTACGACAGACAAAATACACACGCATTTTGTTACACTTCCATATCTATTCAATATTTTGGGTTGAAGATCTGTGTTTATTCCATAATTTTAACATCAGAAAATGAATAATCTGCATATAAACATTGTGGATTTCAGAATAGTCTTCATACTGTATGTGCGTACACACACAAGTAAATCTTTTCCGAGTGACATCAGAACTGTGTCGCTACCATAATCAAACTTACGCTAAATGTTGTAATTATAAGGGGGTAAATATTTCATGCCCAACACCACGATGACACATTCAAAACCTCCTACATGATGCATGTGTGACGTCAGCAAATGTAACGAGACAAAAGGCTTTCCCCGCTGACGAGGCACGCAGCTCTGGGCTCAGCTGAGCTGAGTGGGTAGACGGAGTCTGTGTAGC
The DNA here is from genome assembly GCF_043250625.1 of Sebastes fasciatus. Lineage (NCBI taxonomy): Eukaryota > Metazoa > Chordata > Actinopteri > Perciformes > Sebastidae > Sebastes > Sebastes fasciatus. The sequence continues at coordinate 16,152,861 of NC_133803.1, forward strand.
GTCACATCTGCTAGATGAGACATCAGAGTAGTCTGTGTTGACGCAGGCTGCTAGTCTGCTGAGAGGGATGGACGCTTTTTATCAACTGCTCAGTATGAAAGACACTAATATCCACGCACATGCTGCTACAGCTGAATGGGGAGCAGGATGATAGCAATGTTAATGTCTGGAGAATCTGTCTAGGAAAGTAGCTTTGATAAAAACAGTGGGAGTTGTCAGTTTATGTCTGATTTAAAGCTAAATTATTTCTGGTTACAAAAGAAAATAAAAATAGAAAAGACACCCTTTACCAGCCTGCCGTGGTAGAAATATGTAGAAAATGAAATTTGTCTTATTGAAGTGACTTTTTCAAAGCCAAACACTTTTATTGCTTGTTGAATGGGGCTCATATTATTGACAGAAAAAAACAATATACTGTATTTGAGATATGTTTATTGTTTTGTTACTACAACATTTGAATGCAACTCCTCAAGACCATGACTATTTTTGACATAACCTTCCACTACTGAAATTAGGTAACCAATCTTATTGCAGTCAAAGTCACATACAGTTGAAACTTACATTAAGCTCCTTAAAATATGACACTGTGTTGCTTTGGGTCGGTAACCTCGGCTATGAAAGCTGAAGGTGACCCAGTTTCTTGACGCATCTAAACCTTCTGGACATATGATACCTGAAAATAGAGACTGCACTGTCTTAAAAAAAATCCCTCATCAATGGTTCACTGTCAAAGAAGTCAAAGACATCATGATTAGATTTAGCCCTTGGATCATCTAGACTAAATAATCCATAATGAAATTGAAAACTTCAGTAGGCCGCTGATTTCTAGTGATGGAAGATAAAATTCTAATATTACTTAGCCGTGACATTAAGATAAGTATAAACAATAAGGGTAAGTCAGCGTGTATATGTCAGTGTAGCGGTAGCAGCATTATTACAGCGTTATTAGAGCGCACAGCCAGATCCTACAAATACTAGCTGAATTAATGACACACTACAAAAAGGAAACTTTTAGTTTTTCCGAGTTACAAGTTTGGTTTTGTGTAAATTAGAATAATGTAAAAAGAAGGATTAGCTATTGCCTGTGTGAGGGCACTGTAATGACAGAATTGAAAGTATGGCGTCCTGTTACTGGGAAGGAATTAACCTTGTATGCTCCTATGCAAATATTAATACGAGAGCAAACGCTAATGTCTGGGCTACTTGTAGAGACAGGTAGCAAAACAAACAGGAGACGCAGACAGCGCTGTTCTCCCTGACCATTTTCTCTTTATCCCTAATCATTTCCTACTGACTTTCAAGCAACATACAATTAAGCGCTGGAGAATTAAGGGGCTGCAGAATAAATCATATAATAATAAAGATCACGATTATGAAACTAAATAAGGTGCAATATTAATCCTTTGCAATTAGAGTGCTTGCTCTGATCAAATTGTATAATCCCTATTCCCAGGTAAGCCTGCCTAACCAATTATTGTTATGCATGTAGTCTCTGCTTCCCAAACAAAGTTGCAGCTGCATGCTAGAGCATTCTCACTACACCTACATGACTACACCTTTATCAAAGATATTTTATATTCAGGTTTACTAAGTGCCATGTGATTGCAAAGACAGTTTTCTGTTAATTTAGATTGTAGTAAATACTACAAATTTCTAATTATACGAACGCTAATCTGATTAAATAATGGAGATTATTATTTTATCTATAATCCTATAGTCTGGAGCAGAACCAGTAGTAATATATATCATATAAATCAGAATGATAACATCTCATGGTTCCTCAGGCACTGAGCTCCAAACTCTGAGCAACAAGTGATGAGTGCACAGAGGATAGGAAGGTAAATTATAGGCATGATTACAGATGATGTGTCTTCTCTATAAACAGACTACGAGCAAAACTTGAAGAAATGTGTAGCTGTGCCACGGATAACTGTAACAGAGTAGACATCAGGCAAAATCATTTCAGAGTGTATGAGCCTGATGCTCAACATTTGTTGTATTCCTGTAAGTGCGCCATACTGGTGAGGGAAGACATTACAATTCTCTGACCTGCCAGTTTGAGCTGGACTGAAGACTCTTACCTGGAAAGAGCTGCGATGTTGCCTACTGTGTAGAAGACGGCGAAAAGCTTGATTCCATTTGGAAGAAACAGCAATGCTGAACCCTGATAAAAACAGCAAAATAGTCTGTCAGCTACACAGAATAATGTCACCACACTTTAATATAGGGCTAAATGCCAAGTAGATAAATTAATCCTGGACTTTAATGAGATTGAAGGCTCACATCTTGTGTTATTTTTTTCTTGGAACAAACAAAACAGACAAAAACATCGAGGACTACTGCGGGCTGTCTTATGGTTTTACTGAAACACGATGGGCTCCCCCTAGTGCCAAAATACCATGAGACTTTGTTTAAGAACGGCTGCCTGAGTGGTGTTACAATCCACATGCATGTTCATTATTTGGATCACTTTCAGTGACGAGGACTGGTGAAAGCAAAAGCAAAAGAAGAGATCTCATGTTTGTTTCTTTCATTTCTCCTAGACACAAATGAGATATTCTAAATACTGAAGTGAGGCTTTTTCTCCTACTTCTCAAATTCACCTCAGGAGAAAGAAATCACATATAATCTCATCTATGTCGTCTTACTCTGATCAAAACAAAAATGAGTCTGATTCAAGTCTCCTGAACATGAGACCATGACATCAGAGAAAGAGCTAAAAGAAAACTCAATTAGGACTTCTAGGATCTCATGATTCTTCTCAAATGTTTCAGTTTGCTCAGTGACCTCACTTCACCCACTTAGTACCATCAGGAGAAATAACAGCATATAAGCCCATCTAACTGATCAAAAGAAGAGATCTCTAATGAAGCTTTCACAAGCCAACATTTAGTCCATTTTAATCGAACTCTGATGCGATTCAACCTCTTGGGCGGATGTGAACGCAGTAATTGTACTCTGGTGTGGACCAAAACAACCGGACCGAGACTGCTTGCGAGAGGTGGTCTCAGACCGTTTCGAAGCGAACCAAAACGCAGGCTATATATTCACAGCAATATATCAAAGTCTGTGATTCCCTGCAGTGAAGTGGCAGCTCGAGACGATATACATTTTTTATTTGGTCCGCTTTATTTTGTGCACTGTGAAACGGAACCAGACCAAATAGAAACCAAAAGTATCAATTTCCCTCCGATTTGGACTAGCCAAACGGACTATGGCTTGTGAAAGCGCCCTAAATTATCTTAAATATATGTAATTTAAGTCTCCTGAACATAGATCAGAGAAAGCTCCAAGGAAACTCAGCTATGCATTTCACCATGGGAAGGATGACATCTAGAGAACACTGTTATGAATTAAGCCTTTAAGAAGATGCAGCAACTAACATTTTAAGTAAGCGTTATCATTTATTGGGGGCTGTATGGATATTCAAATAACCTGCAGCTAATAACTGCATCTCATAGAAGGAGCAAAATTCTGGATATTGCTTATTATTACAGAAAAAGGAGCATGGGGCACCGCTGTGGCTTTGGGGTAAAAGGTTAAGTGTTTTATAATGTATGAATGGAAGAGACATTAAGAGACTTTCACCTCTTTTACCCGATGAACCGGGTAACGAGTTCGGCTGAGCTGTGCGTTAAAACACTGTCTTTTAAAAACTTCATAAAATGCTGACGTGGTCTTTTTTCCGAATTGTTTCTAAAAGACAAGGCCTTAACGCTACTAAAACATTTTGTCCAAACAATGTTTGTTTGGCAATGATTTCAATATTTTAGTTACAAAATCAATGCACGAATTGATGCATCAATTTTACTTAATAATATTTTTGACCGTTTTTTTATCGAATGTACAACACTCGACTTTGGATTATTTTTATCTTATTTACATTGTTATTGATCTTATTTGTTATTATCTAAGATTTACTAGATCATATTTCATTATTATAATAAAACTACTCCATTTGGAGACAAAATTATACGTTGTTTTTATTGATTTTATACTGAGCATAATGGTAGAATCTGATGATGCACAGGGTAAATGTTATGGCCAAAGGCTCCATTGTGTGCACATAGCCTCCTGTAGTGGATATCAGTATTATTTTATAGCCAGATTCCCTTTCAAGAGGTAGAAAACTATTTGGCACACTTTGGTGGCCAAATGGAGAGTCCGCCTGGTCCTATTCTAACTAAAACCTTTTGTAGAATCCATGTGCTTTGTGTTATTTATATCTGCTTTGGCACAGTTGTAGTCAAGGAGTTGCTGAATTAATTCAGTGGCATCTCTGTGCATGGCATCATTGCTATAATGGTGTTATCAACTGTCTTATCTAGAAAACATTTTAGGCGAGGATAAAAATTAAAATGTTTTCCTTTGTTTCAGCACAATTTACCCAGGCATAGTAACAGTCACAATGTTACTTACACTGGGGATGAATTATCTGTCCATAGAGACCGAGATCATGCATATAGACCTGGTAGTTGTGGAGATATTCTTGATTTATTTTGGGTATGTATGTCTAGACGAACCACACCTTCCTACGGCTGAAGAGGTTAAGGATTTACGTAATGTTTGACAGATGCGCAGCAATATCTCAACTGTGAATTTCACCACCCGGGCCTACACGGGTTCTGTTAGGGCGGCTTTGTCAGCGTGAATTATCACAATGTGGTGGCTTCAATGTGTTATCAGCAAGTGCCGCCTGTGACAAGACTTCCTGATATTTGAACTGCAAACTACACTCTACAAACTTTCAGCTCTTTCCTGACAGCAAGCAACCTTTATGTGGTAATAAAGTACATGGGTCAATCACTTGACTGTGCAAGTGCAAGAGAAGAGGAATTTGTCTTGATGGTATTTGCTCTGAACCATGTTAACTGGATCGTTTTATAGTGCCTTCAAACCAAACATAGCACAAGAGAAAACTAACTTGTGACCATTGCTAATAGCATTAATGGGTGTTATGTACGCTCTGCGTGCTATGCATTCCTAATGTCAGTATACACAATCAGACAGAACATAAAAGAAGCCTTTTTCAACATGAAAAGGAAGAGACACTCACGAGTATTGAGCACAGGATGCCTCCAGCAAAGCATATGACGAACCATTTCACCCTGGTGCTGTAGCTGAGAGTGCTGGCATCAAGGACCTGGTGAGAACAATGGGAGGATGTCACAAGACAGACCTATAATGACCCGCAGTAAGACCCACAGGCTCTCTCTCTCTCTACTGATGATTTAACCATGGAGCCAAGCAGATAAACACCCTGCTAACAGTATTATCTTAAAACACACACACACAGCACAGGACATTAAACTCAGTACACACTGAAAGTAGGCAAATTAACCAATAAAACCACACTACGAAACCCATCTGGGGTCACATGATAGAGTAACAAACTGTACAGTAACATCTGCAAGGAAATGCAGAATTGCAAGCATGGCAGACTCTGGTGTGTGCCATGGTGAAACTTTAACTGTGCAACACGTTAAAAAAGTACATGCAAGTATTATGAAAACACATTGTTCAAGTCAGCACCTTACCCCATTTCCTCCTCATCGGGAATGCGTGTTAAAAAAAGTGTAAATAAACAAACAATACAATTTGATTAAATGCTGTCAGAAGAATATGATAGCAAGCTTTATTTTAGATATGCTAAAAGACACATCATAATGAAACTGCTATGTTTGGATATGTGCAATAACATGCTGATCACTCTGTGCAATAATTATCTGATGCTGTGCAATAATTAGATAATTATCTGAAAGACACTTTGTGCAATAATTTGGCAAAACTGTCATCTCATCAATATACATATTGTATTTTTATATTGTATTATCTTTTATATATTTTTTTATATTTATATTGCACTATCTCTTTTTTTGTATTATTAATAAAGGGCTGTTATATATATCTTGTCCTAATTGTTTTATTATCACTATTATGCAGTCATATTATTTCTTTATATTAATGTTTTCTCTAGGTGGAGGCTTCAGATAAGCCCAGTGTTGTTTTTTTTGCCTTTTCCTGCATTGTATATTATTATTCATTTATTTATTTTGTTATGTTGTATAGTCTTTAATTGTGCAAAACAAATAAACAATAAACTGTCATACAGTAAGTTAGCTGACTAGACTACAGAGCTAGAATAAACTGAGTTTGTGCTACTAATGCTCACTAAACTCTAAAGAAAACCACTTTAACATTAACATCAGTGAGTCTCAGACAGGAAACGAGACGAGCACAAGTTGTACTCATTAAACCAAACACAGCGTTAGCATTAGCATTAGCATTAGCGTTAGCAGCCTGTCAGCTGTCACACAGTAGTAAAGCTAGGCTAGGCTAGGCTAACGTTACCGTGTCAGTGAGTCCCAGCTCTTCATTCTCCTCTTGTCCGCTCAACACACGACGAAGCTTGTCCATCTCTAGACGCTGTTATCTACTCTATATCCTCCCTTAACTCTACGTCCGTCTGTTTAATGTGTGAGAGTTTGGTTTCGGTGGCAGTAGTTTGACTTCCTGCCTCCCTGAAGAAGAGCTGACCTGGAGTCGGTTAGTTCTCAGTCAGTGTTGAACAGAGTCTGTAGTCACGTGTTCACATAACAGACCGCAGATCAGCTGGTGACGTCAAACGACTTCCGCGACAACAACTTGTTGCTGCGTTTAAGTGCTGTCGGAAATAACGCTATTACACTAGTGATGGGAATCCCGGCTCTTTTTAGGGAGTCAGATTATTTGGCTCAGCTCACCAAAGAAGAGCCGGCGCTTTCGGCTCCCAAACGGCTCTTCAGTTTACCACTTCTGCCTTTTTATAATTCAGCCAAAGTTAGCGCTGTTTTAACCTATTTATTTATTTAGCGAATGCAAAGTCCTTGAGCCATGCAGTTGCCTCCTGGTCTGCTGCATGGAGGGTGACTAACCCTCCTTTTAGACTGGAGCGGGCAAGCTTCAATGATGTGTTCCATTGTTTGCACCTCTCCACAGGCACACAATGGGCTTGGGCTGCTGCCCCATTTGTGAAGGCTGGCCAAGCAGGGGCCATGTCCGGACCTGAATCTATTAAGAGTTGACCACTGTATCCTTGGCAGGTTGGTGCCAGGGACCTGTTGGGTGGGGTCTGACACCAGATGTTTGTTTGGGACATCCTTGGACTCCCATTCCTTTTCCCAAGCTGATTGGGTGAAGTCGGCTGGTGGGGTATTCTTCCATATCGGTCGTCTAGATGGAAGACGGGCAGTGGGTGGGTTGAAGATGTCTGCATGGATTGGTAGATGGGGAGAGTCTTTGACCTTTTGAAGCATCCTTTGAGTAGATGCTACTCGCCGGATATGTGGGGGGGTTATATTGGATAGGACAGGGAGCCAGGGGAGTGGTGTTGAACGAATAGTCCCGCTTATGATTCGCATGGTTGTGTTGAGCTGGGTGTCCACATGGTGTGTATGGGGTGACCTGGACCAAACAGGGGCACAGTATTCGGCTGCAGAGTAAGCAAGGGCCAGTGCCTATGACCTATGATTAGTATGTGTGCACTAGGGGTGTGACGAAATATCCTGCCACGAAATATCGCGATATAAAAACGTGACGATATGCATCGTCGAGACGAAAAACTGGATCGCGATATCAGGGCATAATAGGTACTACGTACATATGGGGCTCCGGGGCTGAAGCTGCAGCCTCTCGGGGTACAACTCATGCGCAGTCAAATCTGGTCTGCCCTCGCCGAAATTGAACCAATCAATCGTAATGCACGGCCGCAGCTCCTGTGTCGGAGCTCCAAACACATCAACACACAGCGCAGTCAGTGAACAGCTGATCAGAGAGGCCACGCTGGAGAGAAGAGTAGTGCAATAAAACTTTGCAAGTGTAAAGCAGAGATATTATTAGTTATTACACCTGTTCAACAAGCATAAACACGATGAAATGGTTAAACATGGGGGAAAGCAACGTTTCGAACTGCTCTGTCCGCTGTCTCTCATCCACCGCTGCTGTTTACACAAGCACAGCGCGTTGGCTCGGCGGCCAACAGCGCGTTAGATCGGCGGCCAACAGCGCGTTAGATCGGTGGCTAACAGCGCGTTATAATATCGTATCAAGATCGTGAACCCAATATCGTGTATCGTATCATATCGTGAGCTGAGTGAATCGTCACAACCTTAGTGTGCACATATATCACTTAAATGATTCAATATAATTATACTAAACCTTGTAATTTCCAGAATACCATAATTTTACATGCTGCTTCGTTTCCGACTGTCACTCATCTTGTCTGCTATTCGCGCACCGCACCGCACTCCTCTCTCTCTTTCTCTCCTCCTCTCCTCCGGCTCTGTACCTGTAGACCGTCAGCGCGTCGCACCCTGCACCCACCGCCCCTCCTTGCTTGATGGTATGATCCTTGTTGTCATCACCTGATTGGTCGCACGGACGTCTTTAACACAACATTCAGTCACAGTCAGTGCATGGAGTGCCCGTGGCGCGGAGAAGATCATCCTATCATTCTGCCTTGAATCAATAAAAAAAAAAAAGAAAAAGAAAACGTCTCTCGGATGGGAGCCAGCTCTTATCGTTCACTTAAAAGAGCCGGCTCTTTGAACCGGCTCGTTCGTGACCGACACATCACTAGCTCTCACTGTTGATACTGTAATATGATGGGACATGATACTTCATGTTTTTATTTTTATTTTAATTTTATTTTTTTATATATATACATTTAATATTTGATATTGCAATATATTGTTGTTAATTGTTTTTTATTTGTTTGTTTGTTTTATTGACACAACAAACATAAATTATTTCCCTATTGTTTTCTACCATTTCCATGTTCTTTTTAAATATCTATATATTGTAATTTGCTTAATGTATTGCATATGTGTGTATATATATGTTTTTGTTTTTATTTTGTTCTTTTTTTATTATTATTATTGAATTGAGGCTTTGGCAATATTGTTCACCTAACATACCAATAAAGCATATTGAATTGAATTGATGGCATTTCGGGTGTGGTTGGTTGTTGGTGCTTTATAATATAGGTTAAAAACCAAAACAGGGACACACTCATTGATTTAAATTATATATACATTTTACGTACTTTTTTTAGACATGAACAGACAAATAAGTAAAAATAGTGTTTATTTCCACTGTTTTATGCTTTTTGCTGTTGGTTTTCTCCTGCTTTTATCGCCATCTAGTGGAGGTGCAACGACAAGGCAAGAAACACTGGGCACTGTCAGCACAGTGGGCTACTTGATGTCATGATGTCATGACCATGCTTGGTAGTTTTACTATCTTATCTTGTGCAGACTGCAGAGAATGTTTTGACTAATTCAATGCATAACTTTATCATTAGCTTACCCATGTTAAAAGACAGCTACTGCATGTTAAACAAAATTATATTTAATGCATTTTGAAGGGGAAAAAGATGAAAATTGTACACTAATTAATTATTGAACCAAATTATTTTACCTTTTTTCAACTTAAATTGATCAGATAATTCCTCAAAGGCTTATGTCTACACATTTAACCGTTTGGCATGTCACCCTATTGGAAATGAAACAAAGTTTTGTTGTTTGTTTCCATCAATCCTGTAGGCCTAAGTGCCATGTCTTCAATTTCAGAATGGAATAAAGTCTTTCAGCATGATGTGTGTTAAAGGATTATGCTTTGTGTCAAGGCTATATAATGTTGCCTTGCCCTTATCAACAACATAACCGGTGCCAAACTAGATACAGTTATGTGAGGCTTTTGACTTTGGGTCACAGTGTTCTCCTGAGGGACATAGTCATTGACATGGCTTTTTATGAGTATGCCAGCAGGAGTCTTCATTTTAATTATCCTTAAATGCACAGCAATTACAGACAGAAAGGGTGGCACCGAAAACACAACAAATACAAATTATTCTGACAATCCTCCTCAGCAAAGGGTGATCGGAAATCACAGATTATATGAGCCTTAAAAGGTTTGCTGTGTATTTGCAGACATAAACAGCAGACTATTAAAACTGAGCTATTAAACATCTCACAGCTTGCGAATTCACAGAAAACGTGAAACAGTATCTTTAAATACATTTTTTTTTTTTAAAAGGAAAACTTCCATTCTCAGACTCAACAGTGAGATAATCTTTCTAACTCTTATAATAAGCGTAGTGCACATTAAACATCCTGAAGACTGATCCTTATCTATCACCTTTGGAGCTGTTCACTGACGTTTCTTGTTCTTGGGTTTGAATACCTTCACGAACAGTTACGAAAGGTGTAAGCTAGTATCTAAATATTTATGAGCTGTTAAGGAACACATTAAGGTCTAAAGATGTAACCTTCAAGAAATAATAACAAAATCAAAGTTAGATACCAGCATGCATGGAACATGCAAATATTTTGCCCTTGTCTCTAGTAAAATTGAAGCACCTCCTGTCTACATGTTGAAGTGTCCTTGGGCAGGACACTGAGCCTCAAATTGCTCCTGATGGTCAGATCAGCACCTTGCAAGGGAGCTTCCTGCCATTAGTGTGTGCATGAATGATTAAATGAGAGGCAAATTATGAAGCATTTTGGATAAAAGTGATGTAAATGCAACCATTTACATTTAGTGGCTCAGTGGTACCTCACTTTTCAAGCAGGTGACCCAGTACAGTACAGTACAGTACAGTACAAAGGGTGCAGGGCATTATTTAAAAATGCCAAAAATCAGTAAGATAATGTAAAAGAAAGGTGGAAAAACAGCTATATAATGTATCTTTAAACAGTAAATTAACTGTAAAATACTGTGAAATTAATAAAAAAAAAACAGTATTTTTCATTAACAGTACAAAGCTGTAAATTTCAGCGAAAGTATAATAATGTTAATTTTACAGTAACATCAAGGCAACCCTGCTGCCAGTTCTTTACTGTTATTTTACTGGGAAATTCTTAACAGTGCATTGTTGTGAATACATCATAAAGCTCAGAGGAGTCACTTGATAAGAGGTCGAGTAAACCAAGTGGTGGAGATTCCCTCTGCACTGGTTAAAGGATGACAATCTGCTGCAGCTAGAAGAGACTTTAGGAAGGGCAACATATCTAAACGAGCAGCATTCAGAGGACATCTGTGTTTTCCAGACAACACAACAATGTGGGCATCTCTGCCAGCTAGGCTCTTCTTGTTCCTCTCTGTTTTATTCCTCTATGGATGCAAGTGCGCTTCTGGTTTCGCCTGTCCGAGGATCTGCCGCTGTTTCTCCAACACAATCCGGTGTAACAATGTGACAGAGATGTCAGCTCAGACGACCGACCACAGAGACAAAAGACTGTAAGTTGCATGACATGATACATTGAGTGTCTGTCTTGACTGATCGGCCTATCTTTGTTAATTTGGCACTATGATTATAACAATTATAATGCATTTATGTCTGTTTATTTGTGCAACTAACTCCCCTGATAAAGCCAGTGCCAAGACTGTTCCGTGCGTACTTACGCATGGAGCGAGGACGCACCTGAAATGCACGCGCTTGGTTACATACTTACTTAAGTGACTTACTTATCTCACATGTTTTAATATTTTTTTGCTCAAAGTCCTTTTATTGGTATTCTGTACAAAATCCAATAAATTGTATAAACAAATTATACTCCCATCATCCCTATAATAATATTACTGCACCATTAAATAAGCAGAGTTAATTTCATAAACAATTACATTTATACATATCGATGCATTAAATCCGATAGCAACATAAATGAAACATATACCAAACCAATAATAATAATAATAATAATAATAAATAAATTAAAAAAAGGAAATTAAATTAAAAACAAAAACAAATGTAAGTTGTGAATTGTATGTAATATGGGGTCAGCAGTTTAAAACTTCAATGTCAATTGTATCCATTTTTTTATATAGATTAAAAAGGGTCTCCATATAGCATAGAATTTCTGAGCACACCCTCTTGTAGTATAGCAAATCTTCTCCAATACCAGATGATGTATGAGATCTTTAAACCACATCCTAAACACATGTTTTAATATTTGATTAGATCATATTTTTTATAATTTGTTGTGATGTAATCGTTTTGAATCACTTCTATTCTGGTACAAGTTATTTGAAGTCAAAGCACTCTGTCATACAATAACCTTTAACGAGCACTGACTGTACTTGGTTAATTTGTTGGAACATTTTCTAAGCTCTTCTTCCAAAAAAGTGGCACTGTGTTGGAGCAGTAACTCAGAAGGTAGTTTGCCACCTATAAAGCAAATTCTGGTGTCAGTTTTGACACTAGTAGCCTTTCATCACAACTCAGCCATTACATTTACATTTATCTATCAAATAAGATGAGGTCTATAGTGTCTATTCAGGAAGCCCTAATTCATGTAGTCTAAATGTAGTACTAAACCATTTTACTTGCAACTTCTTTTCTGCCAACACACTGGGGAGGCACTCCAACAAATTTCTCCTAATGTTGAGATATTATTTGTTTCTCGTCATGTTCTGATTTAGTTTATTTTCCAAACCATAACCATGGAACATCAATGGTGCTAAAGACACACATTTACCCTGTCATTATAAATGTATATATACTGTAAGCCCAGTATATAGTCAAGTTGTTTGCCCAGTGTAGTAACTGTTAGCCATTATTCTTTAGCCATTGATGTACACCTTGTTGTAAATTCATTATAACAACATTCAAATAATAAAATATGGATTGACCTACTGTATATTGCAGACCAAAGGACATCTGAGTAATGTTGATATTTCCTAGTTCATGTTTTACCTCATTTAGTGAAAATTACCACAGCATCACACTCTATTGTTGAGAAACAGAGGGACCTGCATGTGTGCAACTTAATTACCTGTGAAGAAAATGTCAAGTTGATCTCACAAGGTCAAGTACACAGTGCATGCTCTCTAGTCTATAGGGTTTCTGGGCATCAGTTTTACCAGACTGTCACAGGCCTTGAAGGTGGAGAATCTTGACCTCTCCCCTGCTAAATCACAGAGCCTTGAGTCTCTCCTGATAAGTGTCCTGAAAACACCAGGGCCAGCGGCTCCATGCATGTGTCAAACACTGCCAGCACCCTTACTGTACATGCACACTCCAGGGACTTTGGGATTTGTCAAATGATGAAATTAACAGTATGTCAAAGTGTTTTTTTCATTTGTTTATCATGTTAACTGTATGTGACAGTTGGAAGGGATCAAGTGAAACGGTTGATGATTGGTTGGATGGATAAAACATGTTGCTGTATGGCAGTGTGAAATACAGTGAGAACCCACCACTTAAATGTCATGTTATATAGGCTGAAACTTAACTTAACCTGGAAGTCATAAAATTGATTTCAAAGTGAATACAGTTTATAGTTTATATATAGTTTGCCTCCAAAAATATTCACCATTCACCATTCAGATCACTTCACACTTAAAATGTCTTTTATTATTAGATATTTTGAAATTAAATGTGGATCTCCATGTTCTTTTTTCAGGTTTTTCTATCACTTGACTTTGCACACTATTTCAAGCCATTCTTTTGAGGGTTTGAAAGGAGTCCAGAGGATGTAAGTATCAATTTCCCCCCACTGACAAACTCTGACTTAATTAATCTGACACTTTGTCATAGAACTGCAGTTATATCCCTAACTTTATATTGTATTTGTGGCAACACTCATGACATGACCCCTTCACAAAAAGAAGTCAAGGTGTTTGGCGACACTTCCCTTCAAACAGCAATCCGCTTTTTTTTCAGTGTCACATGCTGTAAAGGTACATTTGTGTTCTTTGGATGGACTTAATTGCTTTGTTTCTGCTCTATATACTCAGTGAGATTACTCAGAGTGTAACCCTGGAAACCATTGAGGCTTTAGCGTTTAATAACCTTCCCAACCTCTCTGAAATGTGAGTCTTTTTTCTGTGATTTTTTTAATCAAAAACAGTAATGGTTAGCGTAATGCAGTAACTTGTGTTTTATAATTTTGCTTTGCAGCTCAATCCAGAACACCAGGAGTCTGATGCGCATTGGCAGAAGGACATTTAACAACCTCCCCAAACTACATTACCTGTGAGAGACCTCAAAATATACAATTTAAATGTATATATTTATTTAATTTAAGATTGAAAGGTTTGTTTTCAAAACAGACATTTCTGTCAATTTAAATCAGACACACACTAACATAAACTGCACTTATAATATCTTTTTCATTGTATTAGATACTCTCCAGGAGCAATCGATTTACATTAAAAGACACATTGTTGTTTTTTCCTTTGCATTAACAGAAGCATCTCAAATACTGGGATAACCATTTTTCCTGACATTACATCCATTAATTCTCTTGAATCAGAGTTTATCTTGTAAGTACATCTGTCCTTAAAGTCTTAGATGGCAAAACAAAAAGCACCATACACAAAATCACATTGCATTGCTATGAACTGTCGTGCTATTGCAGGGATATCTGTGACAACCTGTATCTACTGGAAATACCTCCAAATGCTTTCACTGGAATGACAAAAGAATACGTCACAATGTGAGTGACGCAAGAAATTCATTTTTAATTGCTTTACACTGTCAGTTATAGACTCACCTGTAATCATAACAATCTTGTGATTGCAGGAACCTGTACAACAACGGCATCAGAGAAATACACGACCACGCCTTCAACGGGACAAAGATAGATAAACTGTAATGTAAACTGAATGATGTAAGTTGAGTTTCTGTTCTCACACCATTAAGCTTTTGCTCCATTGCCCTGCGTTTTATAATTTCAGGGTATTAAAGAATAATCGGAACCTCAGAGTGATCCACAGAGATGCTTTCAAAGGAGCCATGGGCCCTGGAGTTTTGTAAGTGATATTTTAAAACCTCCTGAAAGTCACTTAATGCAAAATGTATAGATTTATTTTGGGGGCGGCAGAGGGAAGAGGTCAAAATGACCATTCAATTTGCAGACTAGCTTTTAATGTCTTGATAGATCCATTGCTTGAATTCTGTGTTGAGACTTGAGAGATGGTAAACAAGATAATGCTTCATGCCGTACATTTCTGAGGAGTTTTCCATCATTGAAAGAAATGACTTCTTGTGTGTAATATAGGCTACTAATATAATAACAGTGGGTTATATTTTACTGATGACATACTTGCAAAAGTATCAGCTGACTGAGTGAAGGCTAGGCTTGTGATTTACTTTATCCTCAGTGTATGACCAGCACAATGGTCACAAAGAGGCCTTCACATCCCCGTGCCAGTCTTACAGTTCATTGTTGTGTTATGTTGTCTTGTCTGTTATTTCACAGGGACGTGTCTGCAACAGCTCTCGCAAAGTTACCGCCACAGGGACTGGAGTCAGTCCTGGTGCTGTTAGCTCAATCAGCGTACGCCTTGAAGAGTCTGCCTCCTCTGCAGGGACTGTGGAGCCTACGAGAGGCCCACCTCACCTACAACAACCACTGCTGCGCTCTGTTGAGCTGGAACACCCACAGGTGAATTACACTGGGCCTTTTTAAAGGTCGATCAAAAGTAAACTCTGCCCCACTGCTGTTCCAGTGTACAACAAAATGTGTTTGTGTGTCCCATATGTGTCAAACAATGCTAATCAGGCAGTATTAAAGCGGTGGTGACATATTATTTGAATGAGTCTTTACATGATTTCCTTCCATTTCTCCAGGGACTTTCCCATTAATTCTGCATGGAATAATGGCTCTACATATTGTGATGAGAGTGACCCATCAGCAAGGTAAAACTTCATTATGCTTCCCTGTCTGTAATCTACTTCTGTACTGGTTAAATTAAAACCTGGTTGTTAATGAAAGGCTTTATTGGCAGCACCGTTGATTTCAAATGACAAACCAATCCATCGGTCTCATTGTTTAAAGAGGAGCTAATATTTTTATTTTCAGGTGCATACTTGTATTTTGGGTTTCTACTAGAACATGTTTACAGCTTTAATGTTCAACAAACGCTTTATTTTCTCATACCGGCTGTACTACAGCATCTCTTTTCACCCTCAAAAAAGCCCAGTCTGCTCTGATTGGTCAGCTGGTCCATGTTGTGATTGGTCAACCGAACCAAACTCTTCGGACTCCGCTCAAGCTCCCCTCTAACTAGCTTTGTTTGAGGGTGTGCCAAACTAACCGCTAGGCAAGTATTATGCAAATGTGTTACTTTGTGACATCACCACGTTACGGAAGAAAAGGCAGGCACACTAAAGGAGAGGGAAAAGCACGAAAGCATGATAGGTCCTCTTTGAGTGCAATGACAATATCTTTCTGTTTGACTTCTGATGAAGAAACAGGAATGATTTCCTCTCCTTTCTTTCTTCTCCTTTGAAAACAGGGTCCAGCATGTCATCGGAGGCTCAGCAGACAACACCCTAGTTATGGATATGCCAGTTTTCTCAGACGTTGATCTGCTTGTGGAGGACGAAGTCTTCGGAAACGTGAATTTCCATTATCCGGAGCTGGACGCCTGTCAGACCAGACCAGCTTTGGTTTGCACGCCTGAAGCAGATGCTTTCAATCCCTGTGAGGACATAGCGGGATTCAGTTTTCTCAGAGTTGCCATTTGGTTCATCAACATACTGGCCATCACAGGTAACCTGACGGTGCTCCTGGTCTTCTTCACCAGCCGGAACAAGCTGACGGTGCCTCGCTTCCTCATGTGCCACCTGGCTCTTGCAGACCTCTGCATTGGGGTCTACCTTCTGATGATCGCTACCGTCGACTTGCGCACACGCGGTCACTACAGTCAGCATGCCATCGAATGGCAGACAGGGCCTGGCTGTAGTGCTGCAGGCTTCCTGTCTGTGTTCGGTGGGGAGCTGTCAGTCTACACACTCTGCAGCATCACCCTGGAGCGCTGGCACACCATCACCAACTCTATGCAGGTAGAGCGCCATCTGGTGCTCACACAGGCGGCGAGTATAATGGCGGCCGGCTGGCTCATCTGTCTGGGGATGGGGATGCTGCCCCTGGTCGGCGTGAGCAGTTACACCAAAGTCAGCATGTGCTTACCCATGGACATCGAGACACCTCTGGCTCAGGCCTTCATCATAATCATCCTGCTCTTCAACGTGGCCGCCTTTGTCGTCGTGTGTGTTTCTTACGTGCTGATCTATCTGGCTGTAAAGAACCCTGACATCCCCGGAAGAAGTGCAGACACCAAGATTGCAAAGCGAATGGCCGTGCTCATCTTCACTGATTTTCTCTGCATGGCGCCCATCTCCTTCTTTGCCATCTCTGCTGCATTCAAGGTTCCCCTAATCACAGTCACCAACTCCAAGATCCTGCTGGTCCTCTTCTTTCCCATCAACTCTTGTGCCAACCCTTTCCTGTACGCTATCTTCACCAAGGCTTTCAGGAAGGACGCGTATCAGCTCATGAGCGCCATGGGCTGCTGTAAAAGAAAGGCCAGTGTTTATCGCATGAAGGAGGTCTACTGCCGCGAAAATGCAGTCAGGAGCAACTTGGGATCCAATAATAAAGGATCCAGCGCAGGAATGAGGCTGGCTGACATGCCACAAGAGAGCCATGACATGTTGACTGGTCATAACAGGAAAAGGACTAATAGTAGGCCTATAACTAATAACATTGATGATGGATCTGTTGAGGAATGAGTCCTAAAACCGGGAAATGAGTGCATATTTGTACTTCCAGTTCCCTCGTCTCGAATTCAATGGGTTTTTTAAATGGGTTTTTGGTCAGTGCCTGATATAAGGTCTGTGGTTAACACAAGTTCAAGAGATTTTAACGTTTTGTTCTACGATATAAAATACATCAGTAAATATCCTACTCGTGAATTTTGAAACCTCTTAAAAAAGGCGGTTGCTAACAAGTGGCTGAATGAGACTACAAAACGTCATCACGCCGACTCATCCTCCTTTACTGCCTCGTTGTGTGTACTTGTGTTCGTGCGACTTGGTGTAGTTCGTTTTTAGCCTAACTTTAGCTTTTTACTTCTGGAGATTGCATTCACACTTCAAAAATCATAAAAGTGGTGTTCGTTTGTGGAGATTATCTTGCTGAACAAAACTTGAAAGTATCATAAATGTATGTTTGCCACAGAGCTTATTTTCTCCAATAATCCAAAACCCAATAGAAAAATCCCATTGGCTTTTTGTTGAGGGAACCAGGGCGATGCTTACTTCCTGGTTGGCTTACAAAAATACGTCATCCCTGTAGCACTTTATTAAGTGTCCCAGTAAGACATGCCAGTAAGCCCTGAAGCCGGTAAGCCTAAATGGAATGGAGCCATCATTCATGATATTGGTCTCATCTAGGGTGACCAGGTGTCCAAGTTGACCCGCGTCCCACATATTGAGACGATGTCCCACATTTTCATTGGCACTAGTTTTCAAAAGTCAAACCACTGCAGGACAGACACTTTTTTAAAAATCTGGCTTTCATCCAATGACTGTGAAGAAAGATACAACATGAAGTGACACAGTACGTGTGAGTCTCACAAGAAACGTGTGGCTCAACAAGAGATGTGCCGATCTATGGATGCATTCAGGCAAAGCATATAGAGATGTTACCAGGTAGGTAAGGGGCAGAATAGATAGACATTATATCAAACTTTAAGACTACCTCTCAGCATTGGCAATTTGTTCCACATTGTCCCACACAAACATACTCTTGGTCCCACATTTCATTTGTTGGGCTATAACAAAAGAGCCAGGGGTATATCACAGTAAACAAAAATATCAAAACCTATACATATAGGCCTGTTGAGTGTCTTAATAGCCTTGTTCTTGGTGAAATTAGAAAGTGGTTTCACATATTGCTCAACATTCTTCAAGAAAACAACAAAATATGGTATTAAATGTTACAGTTATATTTACGAATAAAAGAAAAATCATATCAAATTTATTATAAGAAAATATTGTTGTTTTTTGAAGAAACCAAACACCACATTTTCCCATAATAATGTCTTTAAACAAACCATTTATTTATTTATTTAAGATACATTGTTTGGTTCATTCTGAGGTTGGGTACATTGACTTAAATGAAGAGTGTCTATAGCCATGGTTAATATGGAAAGTTGTACAGTAGTTGACCACGTGGTGGAGTAGTTGGACAGAGCCACCAGGGTTTTTTGTTGTTCTTCTAATGATTTTTGAGATTGTGTTATTGAATATAAAATATAGCCTATTATTACATATTGTGCTAGTCTATGTGTTGTTAGACTACATACATATGCATAATGATTGTTGTAAGATAACATGGTAATATTTGTAATATTTCTCTGTCTTAAAGAAAGACTTTCAAAATAAAAGCCCCAACTGATTTGCTGCCATGGCTCTTCTAGTATTTTTTATATGTTGAGCCCATTTACTCCAAATTTCACAGATTTGTAATTTCACAGACAGCCATTATTCAAAGCATGCTGCAGTGCTTTAGATTTTTAATGTGTTTTTTTCTTCCCTCCATCACTTTCCCCATGGCATTACAGTAAATCTTCTGTATTTATTTCTTTTTTTTTTCAACATATTTTTATTATTTTCAGAACAGAAGGCTCACAGCAATGTTATGTTCAACAGTTAATAGGCTATATTTTATATTTATTGAATATAAAATATAGCCTATTATTACATATTGTGCTAGTCTATAAGTGTTGTTAGACTACATACATGTGCATAATGCTTGTTGTAAGATAATATTTGTAAGGTAATATTTCTCTGTCTTAAAAAAAAGAGAATAAGAAAAAAAAGGTATATTGGGGAAAAATAAAAAAATATATAAACTTGTGTAAAATTGCAACAGTTTTGTTGAGTATCTGTGCCTCTGTTGTCAAAATATTTTTTTTTTAAGTCATAGTACAGCATGTCGTCAAAATAGAAGTCATAATAGTATGTCGAAAATTTTTTTTAAAAAAAGTCATAGTATAGTATATCGAAAACTTTAAAAAAAATTATAGTATAGTAAGTCGAAAAAATAAAGTCATAGAATGATATGTTGAAAAAAAGTCACAGTATAGTATGGTGAACATTTTTTAAAGTCATAATATAGTATGTAAATTTTTTTTTTTTTTTTTTAAAGTCAGTTTGTAGAGGAAATAAAAAACGTCATAGTATGTAGAAGTATGTTGAAAAAAAGTCATATAGTACGTCGAAATGTTTTTAAAGTCAGCCTCTGTTGTTTCACTGCTGTATTTTGGTTGTTTTCAGTGTTTCGGTGTATTTCCACACTCAGTCCCGCCTTCATGGGATCCCTCCTGTGACGTGGAGAAAAGTTCTTTTTTTTTTTCTCTCTCCAGCTGAATTGTGATCAACAACTCTTGAGTCTTCACACGTTGAGGCCACTCTAGTGGGTGATGTTGGTTATTGTGGGAGTTAAATTGTCCCGCACAATCCTCTTAGAATAAACTGCGTTTCCAGCTGTTGCGGGACAGAAAAGCAGCAGTGAGGAGCTGCTCGGACAGGTCATCATGGCAAAGCAGTCAGCTCCAGGCTGGTTTGGAGTTTTTCTCTCGACAACGACCATAGCCATTCTTGTGTGGAGTCCGGTCAGCGGTGAGTTGTTTATTGTTTGTCGGAGGTTTGTGTTTTCCTGCACTAACTTCATGCCCCTCAATGTGGCATCTAACTGGGTCTAATGTGCAGCAGCAGCTCTCCTCTCTGCAGCTGCAAGAGATTTAAATACTCATTTAAATGTGCATATTACTAGTTTATTTTTAATTATAGTAATATAAACTGTGGCTTACTCGGTTGTGGACTGGAATGCTGACAGATAACACATCAAAATAAGCCATAATTGCTAAAAAAAAAAAAAAAAACATTTGAAAACATTTGAAAACATTCACAGAATAAACTTTTTTTTATTATTATTATTTATTTTAAGTTGTGACCTAATTTCAATATGCATGCCATTTTAGAAACATATATTGATTTATAAAATTAAATCTACATTTTTTTTTTTTTTACAATACAAAAACTGATATTAGTGCTCAAACTAACTGATTATTGACTTATTTTTAATTATAGTAATATAAACTGTGGCTTACTCGGTTGTGGACTGGAATGCTGACAGATAACACTTCAAAATAAGCCATAAATGCTGAAAAACATTTGAAAACATTCATAGAATAATTTTTTTTTCATTATTATTATTATTTATTTTAAGTTGTGACCTAATTTCAATATTCATGCCATTTTAGAAATATATATCGATTTATAAAATTAAATTAAAATTATTTTTTACAATAACTGATATTAGTGCTCACACTAACTGATTAGTGATGACAGAAATATATATTTTTGTGAATTATTTTTTATTGAAATAAGTATGAACATTAGTTTATCAAATAGATAGGATCTATATTATATTACAGAATTATATATTTTTTTTGTTTTATTTTACTTTTTCATCAACAACATAACTTTGCAATCCATTCAGTATTGCCATCTATTTTTGATAATCTATTCATCTTTAAAGTCATTTTTAGGCACAAAGTCCAAAAAAATCATTCTCAAATGGTGATTTTTTTCTCTATTTTATATCATCTTAATAGGAATATTATTTAGTTCCAAGCTATTGGTTGAGCAAAAGCAGCAATTTGACTATATTCTAACATTTTACAATGATTATAATGATTAATTGATTATTTAGACATAAATCTCTTGTGAAATAATTCGTTGCAGCCCTAAAACTGTCAAACACTCATGATGTTTGAGTGCCACTTTATTTATGGTGGTTTCGTGAACATTTTGGATGTAAACGCATGCTCAGTTCTTTCACTTTGAAAGAAATCTTTGATGCTTATCATGTCAGGTAGAACAGATTGTGCTGACCTGAACATCTCCCTCTGCAAAACAGCTCAGCATCCCAGAGGCCGCTTCCACCGCCCCACCAGGACGTCTGAGCCTATTGTGATACCGGGCCGTGTGTCAAGGGTTTATCTGAGCCCAGATCAGCTCAAACGGCTGCACTTCAAGCCCACTGTAGGCTCCATCCAGCTGTCAGAGGGCCATGAGGCTAAATTCAACTGCTCCATCGACATCCCCGATGCCAGGATGGAGCCCACCATCCTCTGGCTGAAGAACGGCCTGGACCTGGCGGAAAACATCCAGGTGGTGATCAACGAGCTCCAGACTGTCACAGACGGGGTCATAACGCTCCTCTCCACTGTCAGGTACAGTATGTAACACATGGAAGTGATAAATAGTGTGCAGGGCTGATTACACAGATTGACAAGTGTCCTCTTGTGCCTTATTACAGCATGAACCATGTGCAGCGAGTGGATGCTGGGGAGTATCGCTGCAGACTGCAGATCAGCACCAGAACGGTAGAGTCTCAGTCGATCACCATCGAGGTGGAAGGTGAGTTTCAACAGAATTGTTAGCTTCTCAGGGCGTCCACATTTTACATGACGCATCTTTAATGTGTCTGTAGGTCTACCGACGTTTATCCATCAACCAGAGGACACGAACGTGACAAGAAACTCACGTTTCGTGCTGTCATGCGAGGCGGTAGGACCTCCGGACCCTGTTCAGATCCGCTGGCTCCGCGATGGATTACCTGATAGTGTCTTTCATAACTCTTCCAGCAGCTTCTCTGTGTCAGGTGAGATCCAGACCTCACAGTCTCTTTCTCACACATACACAGAATATGTGTGTCACAGTGATCTACTTAATAACAGGTATACACATTCCCTTTTGTTGCCTGTTCCGGCTGAGGAGGCCTCTAAAGAGAGGTGTAATTTCTTTTCTGTTCTCGTCGTCCAGTGAATGATCAGAATATGCCTCGACACAACTCTGAATGACGCCTTGAATCAGATGTGCTGACATAAAGATTTGTTCCCTTATCAGTCTGAAATGTGTCAGAGGAGCTGGAGAATTCATTTCATTTAAAAGTACTCCATAAAAGTCTGTTTCATCTGTGTCAAATCATTGAAAGTGTTCTTTAATCAAACATTTTTTTTACTAGAAGAACTTTTGGCTTGTATAAAAAAGTTGTATAGTAGAAAGAACACACAAGCTACAGCTCATTAAACCAATTCATTAGTTTCACTTTGGTTAACTTCCTCCCGTGATTGAATGTGGAAACATTCAGACGTAAAGGGACATTTCGCTCTCTGATAACGGTGACGAAGTGTGGAGCAGGTCTTACTCAGCTATCCTCACTTTGTCGTTGGTTTCTATTCTGCCTCGTCTCTGCTGCCTCAGCGTCTGTACTCTGCTTACTGCAATGAGATTTATAACCACGGTCGCTCGGTGTCACTGGGGCCTCCTGCTGCACCGCTGAATGGTTAACAGCGGTCATTCACGCATGGTCTGTGCTGTATACTGAAGACAATGCTGTCTGATTAAAGCAATGCAGTTTGACATTTTGGGGAATTTATTCACTCTCTTGCCGAGAGTTGGATGAGAAGTTTGATACATCACTCTCATGTCTGTATGGCAAATATGTGGCTGGAGCCAGCAGCCGGTTAGCTTAGCTTAGCATAAAGACTGGGAACGGGGGGAAACAGCTAGCCTGGCTCCGTCCAAAGGTAATAAAATTGGGACCAGTTGCCAGGTAACCAGGACAGAAGACTCCAGGAATTTACTGGTCACGGCAAAGAACTAGTCCAGCATGTAACCACTTAACAGAATCATTGTTTTGCACTCCAGTTTTTGTACGGATAAGTGACCTTTAAGGGGCTGAAAGGTGGATTTTGTTTCCTTTGAACACAGCTAGGCTCGACATGTCCCCCCGTTTCCAGTCTTTTTTCCAAGCTAAGCGAACTGGCTGCTAGCTCTAGCCTTACATTTAACAATGTTCTCTTCTAACTTTCGGCAAAAAAAAGCATATAAGCGTATTTCCCAACATTTTGAACTGTTGCTTTTAAAAGAGGGCTGCAACTATAACAATTATTTTCATTGTTGGTTCCATAAAATGTCAGAAAATAGTTAGAAAAATACCCATCACAATTCCCCAAAGCCCAATTGACATATTCAAATCTCTTGCTTTGCCCGATCAACCCAAATATATTTAGTTTAATAACATAGAAGAATAAGAAAACCAACAAATATTCACATTTGAGAAGCAGAAACCAGGGAATGTTTGGCATTTTTACTAAACATTAACATTTACATTTAAGTTAATACCTATGTAAACATGATTAATTTTCATGAATATGCTGGATATAAAAGTCAAGACTAGATATAAGAAGATCAGCTCATGTTTGAGTTTTAATTTCATGTTATACTCTAAGATAAATATGGAAATTATACAGCCTTCTTTTCGACGTGGACTCTCCCTTTATGGCCTCAGCTGCTCTGTTCTTAAAAGAAAACATTTGTTATTAGAAGCATAACCTTTCTGCTCTCTATGCTGCAACCCTTCATTTTCTGCTTGCCGCAGGCTATAAGCACTCCTGCTGCAGCGAATGAGTGGAGATACAGACCGAAGCTGAGGGGTTAAGGTTCAGAGCTGGTGCAAGGGCCTGGGCAGTAAGGGGATGGGGGGCTGCACAGGGAGTGAGTTCGGGGGTTGGCTCCGGGGACAAAGACCTCATTCACGGGACGGCCCACTTTACCCAGCAGGGAGGGGCTGGACACAGAGGCTGGCAGGCTGCAGGCTACCAGAGCTCTCTACAGGACCAAATATTGGCACAACTAGACAGTGTAAACCCACTCTCCTGCACCATATATGCATACTATGAGTCCAGGGGCCCTTTTTACACGACAGCTTGGATCCCATGATATTATCAGAGTGCTTTTGTTTTTGTGAAATGGTGCATGATTTTATTTTTGCAAGTCGTGAGCACGCAATTTAACAGTTAGATTGCTTGAACTCGGGGCATTAAACCTTCTTAAAGAGATAGAGAAGTTGATGGAGATTTAATTTAGGCTACGTTTACCACCCGAATATAAAAATGGAAAAATAACGGCAGCTCAGTAAGCCGGAGAGCTCCCCTCCATAATTTGTGATGTTTCCATTTGAGTTGCCAACCCATCTATTTTTATTACAGTGTTGCTTTTTGTTTTCATTTACTTGCCAAGTACAGTGAAAGCAGAAATGCGAGTGCTTGACCGTTACTCATTTCCTTTTCCAAAAATGATATGATTTCAGAAGAATTTGTGTCTTTAATGAGCCATGAGCTGATATGATTGACGCTCTGCCGTAGATACTGGGTGGAGGGTCAATTTATGAAACCACTCCTGCAGCTTAATCCACTCCTCTGTTGTCATATATTATAGCACAGTATTATGGAAACAGTCATTGTTTCACCAAAATACTGTTAAATACATGCAAACACAAGCTTCCATGTTGCCCTGTAACACTCCTCAAAGCTCTTTTAGAAGTTGTTTGGATCATACGTCCATATATACTGTACGGTATGGACAGCACGGAAGTGGATTATGCTAAACGTGTAATTGGAGAAGTTTCTGTGGACATTATGATACTTTTATCCACCAGGAAAACTTTGTAATCCATCATAGCCACCGCAAACTGCTGAACTTTTAAGACTCAAAAGATAGATTTTGGGAATATCACTTTAAAGTTTGTCCCTTTTGCTCTTTGGTGAAATTATAAAAGAATGATCAGTTTCATTCGGATCGACAGACAAACCTGCTCAGAGCCCACATTGCCCCGACCATCTGTTTGCCGTTCAGGTTGAAATGAGGCATGTGGTGGTTACATTTGCACAGCTTGGCTTGAAATGTGCTAATGTATTTGTTTCTCTCAGAACTTAAACATCAGGTTTGATCCACGTGATACAAAGTTTATTTTAGATGGGGTTTTTTCACGTTAACAAAAGTATGAATGATCCAATCCGACCTATTTTAAGTCAGGCTCTATCTTTGTGCAAACAAACGCACTGTAGTCAGGGTTTGTGTGAAA
This sequence comes from Sebastes fasciatus, assembly GCF_043250625.1. Lineage (NCBI taxonomy): Eukaryota > Metazoa > Chordata > Actinopteri > Perciformes > Sebastidae > Sebastes > Sebastes fasciatus. Next base: position 16,178,633 of record NC_133803.1, read on the forward strand.
AGTGAAGCACTCTTTCTTTACCCTGGTGCTCCCGAGCAGACGAAGGCAAACTAAAGAGGACGTGAGATTCTACAGAATGTAAACAAAACAGCCTAAGTTGGTTCCAGTTATCTCTCGCAGGCTGTTCTGTGATCAGCTTTTGTGGAAAGGTTTCAGAGTGAGAGAGAGAGACACTGGAAAACAGAGCACAAAAGGGACATTATTTAGCAGCTGTCCCCGTCCTATTCAAACTGGGCAGATCTGTGGCTGTTGAAAGACGGGGGGAATTGTGCGTCCGGGAAAAGAGACCCAGCAAAAGCATTGTTACCACATCACACTGGAGAGACTCCATTTGAGCTCACTGCATGTGGTGCTACTGTGTGAACTTTTGAGGTATAAAGACGTGAGTCCTCCCCATATGAGTTGTTTTGTATCAGTTTCGCTTCTCTATCGAGGCTGACATGGCACTTTTTGCCCCAGATTCACCTTTCACACAAAATCTGTTAGTTTGTCCAAACGAAGAACCTGACCACAATGTGTCTGTTTGGCTTGAACTTAAAGTTTTTCCCATGTATTGAAGTACAATAACACCATTAACCGAATATTCTGCTTGACCTTGACGATTGGTTGTTTTGAATTCATACAGCATTGAAGTGCTACATTGTCCCTTCAAATGTGTCAATTGCAGGTGTGGACAAGTACACCCGGTTCAGCTGCGAAGCTTACAACAAGAAGGGTGTCACCACCTCCAGAGAAGCAAATATCAACATCAAAGGTAAAACTGGGACTTTTTAAGGGGCTGTTAGACATTCCTAGAGGTTTTCATGCTCTGCAAGCTGATCATATGCTATATGCCTCCACGTTAGGGGGTTAATAAGGGGTTTTCTTTATGGTGTTTTGTAGTGCTTCCCGGCCCTGTGTCTGATTTAACTGTGACGGAGAGGCAGTCCAATAAGATGATGTTGAGCTGGAGCCCCGGATACGATGGTTTCTCACCACTGACTAAATGCCACATCAGGGTAAGCCCTGCATCTGCACACACACAGTGCTGTCGCTTAACGTCTTCAGATTGATCCTCACACGTTCTTTGTTCCATCTAAGGTCAAAGAGGTGAGTCGGAGGAAAGGGGAAGTGATGACCACCAGGTTCATCAATGTCACAGCGCCCCCTTTCCAGTGCGAAGTCCCCGGGCTGCAGGCCATGACGTGGTACAACGTGAGCGTTTCCTGCAGCAATGAGGTGGGAGCCTCTCCTGTCACCATGTGGATCCAGAGCAACACCACAGAGGGAGGTGTGTGAGTACTTAATAAAGAACCTTGAAACGGTTTGCACGTTGAACTTTGTTGCCAGTTGGTGATACACCAGCAGATAATATGTGGCTGCAACACGGAAAAAATGATCCGATATCTAATTAAATCCATTCCACGTGTTTCATAACACACATTTCTGGCTGTTTGAATTCACAAGGCTGAGACTGTATTTGCCATAAAACACACCTTGTGTATTCACTTTTGCTCCTGCCGTCTCATCATAGTAGCTTCCTGTTTAGGTTTGAGGAACGTAGCACTATGTAATTAGCCTTCATCCAAAATGGGCTTAATGTAAGCCTCCTCTGCAGTAGCAGCATATAACTGGAATTTACGAAAGTTGCACAACTACCTGCTCTGCTCGTGGCAAGCCTCCTTCAGAAGATTTGTCATATCCAGTACAATCTCTGGTGTTTTCCTGAAGGGTCACATAGGAAATAGGAATGGTCTCACTGAGAAAACAGAACGTTCTAACTGGGTGGAGCTGCTTGCAACTTCCTTCCTAAAGCCACCGCAGGGGATATTTTAGTTGAAAGATATGATACGCCGTGCCAGGAAGCGACCACATACCAAACTGTAATCAAAGATTTCAATGGAGGGGAAAGCCTTTCTCTTTTCCATTTTTGTTTTATAGATTGCCATTTCATATGGAATTTTTTTTATTTTTACCTCTCTTGACGATGTCTCAATCCCTCTGTTTCCCATTTCTTGTCACACTCTTCAGTGCCGTCAGTTTATCCCCGAAATGTCACCGCACAACTAAATGAGTCGTGGCTGGTGATCAGGTGGAAACCTCCCCCAGACGATAAGATAAACGGCATCCTGCGTGGCTATGATGTCATTGTCCGACACGGCACACAAGTGAATAAGGTGAGCTTGCCGACAACACGGTAATTTAAAGATTTAGCCTGAATAATGTTTTATTGAGTTTTTCCTTGTTTATGTATCAGTCACAATAACTTAGATTATCAGCAAAATATAAATTGGAGAACAGAAAGTTAGGAGCATTTAGGCTACTACACATACTGGAGACCCAGGCAAATTGATTATGTTAGTAAGTAAACGCTTTCATATTTCCGTTTTATTATAGACATACATATCCACATATATAAGCTACATGTACACATATGCTGTATATATATATATATATATACAAACACACATATACCTTGTTATATTAACTTACATACACACATGCAGTATGTAGAAAACCAAAACATGACTTATCATAAATTTAGTTATACTGATTATATATAGTTAAACTGCATCTGGCACTGCATCTAACATCATTTATTACACGGCTTTGTTGATTACTTGTTTCTGATCGGTCAATCACAGCGTTATATGGTCTGTTATTTCTTTATAGCAGACCGTTGCAGTTCTGATGTCGGACTATGGTGGGCTGTTTTTGTGTCAAATTATTAATTTCTTAAGTAAGTAGCCGTGTAATAAGCAGGATAATGTTCAGCTAGCGGGTCATTGTTCTGAAATAAACCCCTTCAGGGTGACAATGACCATCTCACTGTACATTACCCCTTACCTCTACGTATGTCCAGTACAGATATTAAAGTATATGCGCACCTTCACTTACGTACAGTGCATATTCTCCCTTACATAAATACTGTATATTGTATATTATGAGCAATAGTTATGCTATTGTTCATGGTGTTATCTTTGAGTTTTTTTTTTAGTGAAAACTGATGTTTTTTTTTACATTTCTGATAAGAATGACTCACGTATGACAAATTTGAAAAGAATGAGCCTCGCATATCAGGAATGTTTGATCCTCCCTTTGCCCTGCCTGCTGAACTGTTATCCTCTGAACACCAGTTTTTCCATTCTTCTCAAGAACCAACAAGGCAGCGAAAGTCATTTACGAGAAGCGCCTTTTTTCTAGATACACTCTCTAAGAAATAGCACCATTTATTATAATAACAACATCTTTTGTATACATCAACCGTTCGGTGCATTGTTCCATGATGCTATTTGTGCATTGTCGACAGTGCTTCTCTGGTACAATAGTGTGTTTCCCGTCCTTCCTGTCTGTGTCGTAGTTAAAGGAAGCTGATGGTGTGAAAACTGGCGATCTGTGTTTTTCTTTGCTCAGCATGTGGCTTTGAGTCATCACAGAGTCAATGGGAAATTAATACAACGGGATGTGTACTATAGGTCCAAATATCCTTATGCGTTGTCCAGTCAGTTGGTGACGTCATTATAAATGCTTTGTGACGGTAGCAGTGACTGGACATTGTTTAATCCTCAGTCCCACCTGTCCCTAAAACCACCTCATAGTGAATAGTTCAGATAAACTAATTATCTTTAAATAAAAGGACTAAACTTGCTGGTGCCATCATCTTCTTTTGAATCCGAGGTTGATTCCCAAAGTTTGTTGACGATTTGCTGTTGCAAGAACATTTTACCACATGTTACCCTCTGTTTGGTGCCACAGACGTGATGGGCCATTAATCATGGGTTCAGCGTTCCCAGTCCGACCGTCAGCACATTGGCAAAGCAGAGGAACCCCACCGTGTGGTGTTGTGAAATACAATGCTATGTCTGTCACATGTTCCCTCCTCGTTGCAGCACATGAGCTTATCCAGAAAGTTGGTCTCCTTCCCTTTTTTTGCAGGCAGTTTCATTATATATGATTATCTCCAGTGTGGGATTTTCCATTAAGGTTTCATACTACAAGTGAAAACAGATTTAAGGAAGTTTTTAATTGCATTTTCTGTTTGTTATAGTACACTAAGTGGAAATGAGGAAAAAAAGGAGAAATGATGAAGTTGTTGACCTGGATTTGAGATGTTGCACAAAATGTACAAGATGTTCCTTCGCATGCTGTTCCACCATAGTGTCTCCAAAATATTATCTCTTTTCCTGCTTCTCTTTCAGTTTAATGACTTGCCTACTTACTGTAAGCTTGTGACCTACAGTATGTTCTTCTAACAACAGGTTGAACTCCACAAAGATAATGATTAACCTTCAAAATGTAATTATTACACTAGACCCATTTAAATTGCCTCTGTTGTTGTTGTTATGCTGTGTGTTATTTCAGATCCACAGCTACACCACCGAGGCCTTTGTCGATGTGCAGGAATTCAACACGACCTACAGTGTGGAGGTGGCTGCATGCACACAGGCAGGGAGCGGCATGGTCAGCCCACGAGTCTGGCTGTTTGTGCCAGAGGACAGTAAGCCGCTCTATTAAGTTATCTCATCCACTGGGAACAGTTCACTATACAGTATAATCTGGCCAACATAGTTCAGCTGATGTATTATACTCTACTAGAACTACATTACTGCCCTATAGATACAGGGCCTATTAAGGGTTTATACAGTATCTTTAGCCACACTAGCAGCGTGGCTCTAGAGATGGATGTCTTGGAGGTCCAGATTGAAATGTCAACAACTGCCATTGCCATGAAACTTGGTACGCACACTCCTGGTGCCCAGGGAATGAATTGTAATAAGGTTTATTCCCTGACCTTTCGTCAGGTCAAAATATCCCAAAATTTGGTTTATGGCTAAATACCAGGAAAACTAACGGCATTCAGCTGCAGCTGTGGAGCCTGAATGTTCGTATTGTTCGGATAATTGTAGCCTACTTATATAACATTGAATCTAATATGATTTTACTGATGAGGAAAAAAAACGAGGGCCTGCCGAACTCTGCAGAAATTCATGTATTTGGTCTCATTTATAAATTATTTAGCATGTGTATATGTTTTCAATAACACATGCATAAAACAAAGTTGTGATTTATCAAATGTAGACCTCTTCAAAATGGCTGGTTTACTTATTCAAGATAAGGTGACATGGTCAGGAACATTCACAAATTCGCTCTTCTCACAATTTAGGCCTATTTTGAATTAGATCAAGGTGGTTTGCCATTTTTAAAAAGTGGATCCCCAGAAAAAAAGTTTGGGAAACAATGCTGTAGACTATTGTTTAAGTTGAAGCTTTAGTCTTAATTAAGAGAGAATGATAAAACTTGATAAAGCGGGATTATCTTGGACATTTTCTGAAAGATAGTTTGAAAACTAGTAAATTGTTTTCAAGGTGTAATTTAATAATAAACAGTTATGGCAGAAAATACAAAATACATGAAATCTGCTGATGCTTACTTATTGGGTTCAATCACACATCATTATTGACTCCCATTGAAACAACTTATCTATGGACGTGTTGCTGTAATCTTAATTTGGGGTAAAGAATAAACAATTATGAGCTGACGTAACATGCTATAATTTAGGACTGCAACTATTGATTATTTTCATTAGCAATTAATCTGCAGATTATTTTCTAGATAAATTGATTAATCATTTCGTCTATAAAATGTCAGAGAGTAGTAGAAAATATCCATTTCAGTTTCTCAAAGTCCAAGTTGATGTGTTTAAATGTCTTGTTTTGTCAGTCCAAAACCTAAAGGCATTCAGTTTAATATGATATAAAACAGAGAATAGCAGGAAATCTCCATATTTGAGAGGCTGAAAAGGGAATTTTCTGCTATTTTTGCATGAAAATGAGTCCAACGATTAATCAATTATCAAAATAGTTGCCGATTATGTTTCCGTCGATCGACTAAGCGATTAGTCGACTAATCATTGCAGCTCTACTACAATGCTACCATTAGGCGATTTAGATCCTGAATATTAGATTTTTTTTGGATATCCCATTTGCTTAACTGTAATTGTGCTTATCATTTCTTCTTCCTGTCTCAGAATCAGAAGTGCCCCCGTCGTCCAGCCCTGAAGCCAGGGTACCAGACTCGGTCTATGTGGTGCTTGGCGTGGTGTGTGGCTTCTGTCTTCTGCTGCTTCTCCTCTGGGGCGCTATCTGTGTTCACAACAGGACGTCTGACTCCTGGTTTGGGTATGCTGACGATCTTCTGTGCACACATGTGGTGTTAATTCAACCTTGCTCCACGTTTGGTTGTCTCGTCTGTGAAGTTGTTACGGATCACTGTATTTGTTGTCTGCATTGGTGGTCTCTGCTTTACAAACATATTAGATGTAATTTTGTTTTTGGCTCCTGGGGGATGTAATCTTTCTTTAGTGGCACACTGTAGTAGGACTTGAGAAACTGAACACTTCCGGACTCTGTTCATAAACTGACTTTGCTTCCTCTTAATCACAATTGTCTGCACCTGTGGACTGACATAACTGTGCAGCTGGAGAGACGGACAACAAGCAGCTGATAATTCCCTGGGATTCCTTATTATGAAGTCTGTGACTCAGTCTTGCCACTCAGGATATGGATAGGAATGTGTCACAGGCTGCCGCTCAGATAGGAAAACAGTGTGTGACCTCAGTGTCAGGAAAGCAACAACTCAGAGAGGGTTTCCTCACTATGACCAGTTGAACGTCAGCCTGTGTGTGCATGATTACTGAGCTATAATGACAATAGTGAGAGAATTAGCTCAGTTTTTTTCTTTTTTCCTGTCCCCCCCTGCAGGCGGGTGTTTGGAGGTGGAGAAAAGCCGCAGCCTTTTGTGCAGTACAAACCCCACAGATCCTACAACCGATCAGTCATAGGAATCACACGTATGTTGTTGAATATTACTGTAGAAAATTAACATGTGTGCAGAGATTTATGTTGTCCTGCTGAAGGCCCACAATAACTTGAGTGGGTCCTGTTTGCAGTTGGGAACCTCGGTGTCAGTGAAGAACTGCAGGCCAAACTTGAGGACGTGATGGTCATGAGGAGCTTGCTCTCCATAGGGAAGGTTCTCGGAGAGGGTGAGTGAGCAGTTTCATTTTGAGACATTAATACCACAACTAGATTAATACTGATAATAACATCTTCTCAAAGCCTACGCACGCTGGATACTGTCTACCATGGAGCACTGAGATTTATTACAAATTGTAAAGCCCTTACGCACCATTGCTCTTTGTATGCTCGGGTAGGATGGTCTGCCTTGTCCACCTGTAGACTGAACCACCATATTCTTATGTATAAGACTATTCTTGGTCTGTTTCCATCTTACCTACAGACCTACATCGTTCAAAAAAGTACAGGAAGTTACTGTCTTCGCTTCCAGCAATTAACTGTCCCCAAAGTCCGTACTGAACTGGGAAAAAGAGCATTCAAGTATGCTGCTTCCTCTTCTTGGAATCAGTTACAAAATGACCTGAATCTTCGAGAGCTGGAGACTGATTGTCTTTAAAGTGCTTGGAAGAAAGCACATCTGGCTGTAGATGCTTTGAAGGCTGATGAATGTTTTTTCAATACCTATTATTCTGTATTTTGCTCTTTTGTCTTCGTTTTAAATTGTTATGTTTGTTTTATATCTGCAACCGTGTAACTGTGCTGCTGCCTATCTTGGCCAGGACACTCTTGGAAAAGAGATTTTGTAATCTCGATGAGTTTTTACTCCCGGTTGAATAAAGGTTAAATGAAATAAATGAACACATACTGTGTCAAGTATGAAGTATTAACGATTTCATTTGATTAGGTGAATTTGGCTCCGTGGTGGAGGGACATTTACGACAACCGGACGGAACATCAGAAAAAGTTGCTGTGAAGACGATGAAACGTGAGCTTTCTATTACTAAAAGACATCATTTAGTCAACTATAAACTACAAAACCAGTAGAAACGAAGAATAATTTATCTCTTTTTTTCAAACAGTGGATAGCTTCTCTCAAAGGGAGATTGAAGAGTTCCTGAATGAGGCGGCCTGCATGAAAGATTTCAACCACCATAACGTCATCAGACTGCTCGGTACGAGTGACGTATAATCCCACTACTCTGTTCTGTGCTCCATTTTCATTTGCACATCCTTACATTATTTCTGTGTTTTCTTATTTAGGTGTGTGCTTGGAAGTAGGCTTAGGAAATTTTGCCAAGCCCATGGTCATCCTGCCTTTCATGAAATATGGAGATCTTCATAGCTTCCTGCTTCGCTCACGTCTGAGAGAGAGTCCAGTGGTACGATCTCTCAGCCAAACACAGAAATAACATATTCCAGCTCATACAATATATTATTAGACTATAATTGTTATTGTGTGTCTGTTTTTTCCACAGTTCTTGCCCACTCATACACTCCTTAAGTTCATGGTTGACATTGCTTCGGGTATGGAGTATCTCAGTTGTCGTAACTTTCTGCATCGTGACCTGGCGGCTCGCAATTGCATGTAGGTCGAAAATACGAAACTTCTTTTTTTCAGTTTGCTACTTTAGGAGGCTTATGTGATTTTCTGTTCCCGTTTATTCTCAAGTCAATTCCTTATCTGTTTTACAGGCTGCGTGATGACATGACAGTGTGTGTAGCAGACTTTGGGTTATCTAAGAAGATCTACAGTGGGGATTATTACAGGCAGGGCAGAATAGCCAAAATGCCTGTAAAATGGATTGCTGTAGAGAGTCTGGCAGACAGAGTTTTTACTGTAAAGAGTGACGTGGTAAGTACTTCCATCTGCTCATGTCTCTTCCAGTAACAACAGTCACACCTATGTAGTGTCACTAAAAGAAGAACTGACCCCTCGTCTGCACTCTCTGTTTTTCTCATGACTGTCGGTTGAACTGCAAATGAATTGTAAATGACAAAGCCAGTCAGTTGAATTTACCCACGACTAATTACTCAGCATTCCTTTTAAGGATGTGGTTCAGTTTTTCTCGCGTCATTTATCAGTGTGGTAATTTTAGGATTTTTAAATTTTTCCCAGCTTTTGAAATTTTAGTCAGATGACAAACAGAAGCCATATTTTGTGTTGTTTGCAAAAAGGCAGAATTGATGCAGCTGAATGGGGAAAAGATTATCCATATTGTAACATAAAAATTAAAACTGTAAATGAAAAGAGGCTAAATATATTACAAATTCCCAATTTTGTAGTGGACTGCAAATACAATTGTAGATTATCCTTTTGAAATCATTTTCAGCACAATTTAAATTAAGTAATAGTACTTCTAGATAGTAGAGAAATCTGTTTTTCAAATGATGAAATATCATCTGAAGATATTATTCTGTGTCATGCAGTGGGCATTCGGCGTCACCATGTGGGAGATCGCTACGCGAGGCATGACGCCGTACCCTGGCATCCAGAACCATGAAATTTACGACTACCTTCTGGAAGGACAGAGACTGAAGCAGCCAGCAGACTGTTTGGATGCGCTGTGAGTGTCGTCTCTTCTTGACACAAGTGTTGACTTTGGGTTTGAGGGTGTTGGAGGCAGTGGTGGAAGAAGTACTCAGATCCTTTTTTTAAGAAATAATACAGTCTGAGAATACTCTGTTGAAAGTAAAAGTCCTGCATTCAATTTCGACTTGAGTAATAGTATTACCAGCAAAATGCACTTAAAGAATCAAAAGTAAAAGTACTCACTATGCAAAATGTTCCCTTTCAGTGTTTAATTATGGAGCCTCCAAGGTCTGCAAATATTGTATATTGTTTTAATCTTATGCACACAAGATAAATTATTGTGTGCTACAAGATAAAAAAATATATTTTGGGGGGACTTCAGGGACTCTCCCAGGGTTGTGGGCCTTTAATCCATAAAAATGCATTGTATTTAATAAGTCGATCATGTTTTATTTGTGAAATCAAAGTAACTAAAGCTGTAAAATAAATGAAGTGAAGTAAAAAGTACAATATTTACATCTGATATTTAGTGGAGTAGAAGTAAAGTATAAGTACCTCAAAATTGTACTTAAGTACTTGAGTAAATGTACTTATTATTACATTCCACCACTGGTTTGAGGTGACATGGCTAACATCCAGTCCAGCAAACAACGTAGTCTCAAAAAATTTTCTTTATTCACCACTGCCATGTGCAGTGAAAGTAAAAACTGAATCTACAACTTGCAAATGTGTTTTTCAAAGTTGTGGTTTTACTGATATGAATGTCTCTATCTCCAACAAAGTATCTTTAAAAAAGTATCAAGATTTATGAAATGAGTTATTTCCTTTTATTTACCTGCGTCTAGGTACGAGCTCATGTACAGCTGCTGGAGGGCCGATCCGCTGGACCGACCTGTCTTTCCCCAGCTGCGAGAAATGTTGGAAAAGCTCACAGAAAAGTTCCCGGAGTCTTTCAGCAAGGACGATATCATCTATATTAACACCAGCTTTCCTGAAGAGGACCTTGATGGAGAAACACTCGCACCTGCAGTCCATCCTCTGTTCAACTCGTCACCTTCCTGCAGCCATCAGGCGGCAGAAAATGCAGTGGTCACTGCGGACATACACGGGAGTCTAGAGGAGGATGAGGAGGACGAGGAGGACGATGATCGTTATGTGGTGGTGATCTCCACCGATCCTTCCCTGAGATCTCCTGCAGCGGACACTCCTCTTTTGTCAAGAGATGCTTTAAGTCAAGCAAGCAGAGACACGGCTACTGATGTGATGAGTGTGGATCGCAGCTCAAGTGACACTTCTTTGCTGCTGTAAAGATCGGTACCCAGCAGATCAAAACTGTAATAAAAACTGGTTCATCAGTACTAAACCGTATGCCTCATTGCACTGTGAGCACCTTGACATTTCCTGATGTGAACTTTCTGTCGTATTGTTATATAAGCAGTTTATGCTTCAGCCTACATGTCAGTGTTAGGAATGTTGTCAATGTTCCATAAGCTTAAGATACACTGAACTGTGAAATTGTTTTACTGTATTGACTTTTGTGTTGCAATGTAAATATAGAAATGTACAGAACATTTGTAAAGTGATCTTATATACTGTAAAAACAAATACATGATTCATAGATTTCTTCAAAACTCTATTAAAATGAAATACATTTTGCCAAGATTTGCAGATTTCCTCATATTTGTGACAGTGTTTATACAATCATGTAAATTAAATAATTAAAAAAGTTTAAAAAAAAGTAGCAGCTACAACAACAGGGAAAATATTTAATTCCAAGTATAAATATAAATCCCAACTAGAGACTGAACTAAAAACTAGGACCATACTATACTCAATGAGTGCCTAGTAATACGCAAGTGCAGGAGATGCTGTAAATTGTCTTGTATTTTTATAGCAAGGTGCTTCATTGGAATTTCATAGATCAGTATTGAGAATAACTATACAATGAATCTATATCTATATCTATGTAATGCACAATATGTATGGGTATATACATGTTAAGTATGTAGGTAGTAGCCTTTAGACCTTTTAAAGCTTGACAACATAAACTTTCTAAATGTGTCCCTTTGTATTTCCTGTTGCAGTAGCTGACAGGAAGTAATCTGGGACCAAGGTTATTGCCGTAGCAACAGAGTGGCAATGAAAAGGTCTATGAGTAAAGTAGACATAAGTAGCATTTTGTAGATACACTACAATAGAGTCAAAAGCACCATATCCCTCTGCAATTTAGTGGAGTAACATTGTCACAAAATCGGCATATTCGACTGCTATCAGGCCATTACATAGGTGTTATCAGTCGCTATAAGCACCACAGATGTGGGTCAGTAGGGGCCTACTACGCTTACTACATTGTAAAAGTGAAAATTAACCTTAAAAGCAAAACGTTCTAACAAAACTGAATGAAACGTCACGTTCTGAACACAAACAAAAAGGCTTTCCTTAGGTTTAGGCAAGAAAACTACAACTACTTTAGGTTTAGGCAACAACACTACAACTTCTTTAGGTTTTGGCAAGAAAAAACAGTTAGGGTTTGGCAACAAAACTACAACTTATTTTGGTTTAGGCAAGAAAAAACAGGTTTAGGCAATACAACTACAACTTCTTTAGGTTCAGGCAAGAACAAACAGGTTTAGGCAACAACACTACAACTTATTTAGGTTTTGGCAAGAAAAAACAGGTTTAGGCAACAACACTACAACTTATTTAGGTTTAGGCAAGAAAAAACAGTTAGGGTTAGGCAACAAAACTACAATTTATTTTGGTTTAGGCAAGAAAAAACAGGTTAAGGCAACAACACTACAACTTATTTTGGTTTAGGCAAGAAAAAACAGGTTTAGGCAATACAACTACAACTTCTTTAGGTTCAGGCAAGAACAAACAGGTTTAGGCAACAACACTACAACTTATTTAGGTTTAGGCAAGAAAAAACAGTTAGGGTTAGGCAACAAAACTACAATTTATTTTGGTTTAGGCAACAAAAAACAGGTTAAGGCAACAACACTACAACTTCTTTAGGTTTAGGCATAAAACAACAACAACACACGTATTGGATCTCAACCCAACAAAGCATCTGAACAGTGTTAGCAGAAGCTTTTGCTAACTTGGATAGTTCGGTAAAGTGTGAAAGATATTCACAGATTCAAACTTCCCGGATCAATAACTCACAAGAGAAACATAGTTATTTCATGCAAAATATCCATCTTCTCTTATAGTAACTAGGTTGTGAAGTTTAGCTGTTCACCCTTCTGTCTGCAGAAGTACAAAGGTGTTACTGAACAGGAAGCGTCACACTGATAGTCCTCCCCCTCCTCCTCCTCCTGTGGTCCACAGCTCCTCCTGCAGGAGGAAGAGTTGTTCACACCCCTACACCGACATGGCTGCTGCAGTCAGGATGAGGACGTGGAGCTGTCCCACCACAGCTGCTTTATACCCATGGACTGTCCTCTTTCTACTGCTACTCAGCACCATAACGTCGGTCTGTGCAGCGCCGGAGACCGGCCTGTGGGAGATCACAGTAGTCAATGTGAGTGATGATCTAAACCGGAAACACTGTTAATGACTGACACACATGCTAGCAGCTAGTGTTAGCAGCTACATTAGCCTTGTTGTTATGCTCTCTATCAGCTGTGTGTGTGTAGACAGCCGTGTAATCTGTCTTAGTTTAATAGTTAATGAACACTCTTGACTGTGACTTGCTGTCTTTAACAGATTAGGATAATAAAGTGTGTCTACCGAGAGAGCAATGTGTGTTGTTAAGCTAATTAGCATTAGCATTGTGGCTAACAAGCTGTTCAAGTTAGACAGCTGTCTGAAGACTCTCTGCTGTTTAGCTGAGATCCCCAGAGAAACCATCATATATATATATATATATAATATAATATATATATAATATATATTTATAATATATATTATATTATATTAATATATATTATATTTATAATATAAATATATATATAATATATATTTATAATATATATAATATAAATATATATATATAATATATTTATAATATATATATATATTAGCCATAATATATATATATATTTATAATATAAATATAAATATTATATATATAATATATATATATTATATTTATAATATATATATATAAATATTTATAATATATATATATTATGTATTATATTTATTATATTATTATTATTATTATTATTATATAATATATTTATAATATATATATATTAGCTATAATATATATATATTTGTCTTATGGTCCTTTATCACAGCCTCCAACACATCACTGCTGTAATATGGCTAGGTGATATAACACACCCTGATGGTTGATTTACAGTCTTGTAAAGTGGAGTCCCTCCTCTTGTTTACCAGTACAGTTACAGTTCCTAGACTTTATTTATTTATTTATTTATTTGCACATATATAAAACTGCACAAAATCCAGTCAATGGAAGAAAAAAAAATATCAAATGTGTCAGGAGAGGTCAAGAAGCCACAGGCTTATACAAAGGACTTCCCCCCAACCATAGGAGAAAAAAAGACAATGACAAAAAAGGAAGTAAGATCTAAACTAACATAATTTTAAAAATACAACAAAAGTTAAACAACAACAAGAAGTACACAAAATGCTTATGGTCCTTTTATCACCAACCTTTAACACATCACTGCTGTTATACAGCTAGGTGATATAACACACCCTAATGCTTGATTTACAGTGGAGTCCATCCTCTTGTTTATCAGTGTGTTACAGTTCCCAGACTCAATCCTAACTAGAAAAGCCTTGATCAATAATTTAAACAACTGAGACGTTTCAGATTCCCTCTGTTGTTGCATCTGTCTCTATATCTAGTTGCAGTATTAGGTGTGCTAAGAGGCCGGGATGCAATACCTGGAAGAGAGGTCACCAAATCTGTTACAGACCACATACAGACAGACATATATATATATAAAAAAAAAAGTTTGGAAACTTTCTCTGTTGTTACAATGCTAATTGACAATATATTTTACATCGTTGGAAAGCCTGTTTATTTACCTTCACAATGATGTCCAACTTGTAAGGATCATGCATTTGTGGGATGAGCAGCACAGCTGATTATGTGGGTAGCGCCCAAGAAAAATTTGCCAAAATTCTCTGCCAATGGTAAACAGTGTATTCTCCTGTTGGTGTTGACTCTTGTTTTGAGTTCTTTGGTGGATTGGATGATTGAACTCTCTATCAGTAACAAGAAACAAACAAGACATATTGGCAATTTTACACTTTATTAATTTAATACGGGGTCAGGAGCCTCAGTATCGGGTGGAAGATCCATACGCTGCCACAACAGCCTGGCACCTAAATGATGAATCAGTTCAAACCAATTATATATTGCTCTGGAAGAAAATATAATCCATTTGTTGCACTCCAGCTCACAAACTTTATTTATCCATCCCGCAGACTTCAAGACCACTGCTGTTAAAGAAATCCATGTATAAAGACACCAACATTGAAATGAAAGGTGAGACGTGGAAAATATGCTCATGATGACCCGTCACAAAATGTGTCCCTTGTTTTTTTTTATCATCACTTGTGTCTTCATCTTTTAGTTGTGCATTTTGGCTGTCCTGAGGCGGTGAACTTCACTATTCGCTGGTATTTAAAATACTACCCCTGTCACAATGAATTCAACAATATTGAAGTAAGTACAGACGTCATACAAATCTATCAGACAAGTCTATCTAGACTTGATTGTTTTCTGAGTTGTGACTGTCCTTGTCTGTAGGAAATGTATGGGAGAACACCGCTGAGTCGCGGAGAGGGCCTGGATCCAAATCCCCTCGGACAAGGAGAGTACATCGAACACAAACACGCTCCCATACCATGTATCAGTGGACGCAAACCCTTTCCAATGTTCCAAGTAGGTTTGTCACAGCATAGTTACACACACACACACACTTTGCATCATGGCATTTATTATCTATTACCATGCGGTAACTGTGTGTGTTTTTTTCAGAAAGCCAAGGCAGAGCCGCATACAGTCAAACCACCTGTTGAGGGTGCAGTGTCTGTAAGAAAACATAAATGCTCTTTGATTTTAATATAATAATGTAAGATAAAGTTAGCAAAGATTGAAGTATAATCTCCCAGAAAAGTAACAGAATAAACATAATTGGCCTGTATTCATTGTCTTTAACTATCAAAGTGTTTTGTTTATGTTTAAATGGTTTCCACATATAGTATTAAATGATTTTTGTAAAATAGTGATGAATCACTTTTGTTATACTGCAGGATGAAAAGGAAACCAGATGGATTACTGAGGAGTACAACAGTAGCAGCACCGCGAACAACAGTAATGTGAATATCCATGACAACGTCATAGCCACCACGTGGAAGGACGGGCCTTACCTGCTGGTTGTTAAGATTGTGGCCAGTAAACCGGAAGCCAACTGGAATTTAACGGGTGAGCTTTTTTTTAAACAGATAATTACATCATGAGCAACTAATATACTGTGTGACTGGCATGGAGGAACTTTAACACCCTGCATTATTACGCGTCATGGAAACGGTTGGTGGTGCATTACAGTGCAGAATTGACTTCCCTGATCAGCAACTGTCTCATAAATGCGAAGCTGTTTTTGCAGCCGACAACGAAGTGTCAGATTTCAAAACTTGTCACCACCACAAACAAATAATGTTAATGTGTTGTGCTCATTTATCTAAAGTCTGTTTTTTTTTGTTTTTCCAGTTAATGTGGTGATGAAAGGCAGCCATGGCTACATTTCTATCACAGAATGGCCTCTCATGATTGTAAGTAGATGATTTAAGGGATCGTTATAATGAAGGGTTGTATTTGACTGTTTTGGGGTTTTGTGGTTTTTAAATGACAGAGTCAAAAGATTTGTCCACTAATTTAAAGGGACAGTTCACCTAAAACCTAATAAAACATCCAGTTGGAGCTCTGTTCAGCCCAGTACAATCCACTCCAGGGAATTGAGCTGATTCATAAACTCAACAGCAACATTTGACTTTAGCGAATCACGCTGAAGCTGAAAGAGCAGACTGTACTATGAAGAAGAAAAAAAAAAAAAGTTTTTGGATGATCTGTTCTGTAATTTTCTTTTTCGGTCTCTAGCTAATGAAGAACAACTGCTCCCACATGTGTTTCCCTGTCTGTTTTGTAGTTCTACATGGTGATGTGCATAGTGTACATCCTGTACGCCCTGCTGTGGTTTATCTGGGCAGCGTGCTACTGGAAGGATCTGCTGAGGATCCAGTTCTGGATAGCGGGGGTCATATTTCTGGGGATGGTGGAGAAGGCCGTCTTCTGTGCCGAATATGAAAACACCAATACTAACGGCTCTGCTTGTGAGTGTCCACAGATCACCTTTTTCATGTGAGGTAGTAAGATGTTTTGTGAATATACGTTTTGTTTTTTTCCCCCCTTCAGCTCCAGGCTTGTTGATCTTTGCCGAGCTGGTCTCTGCCCTCAAAAGGACTTTGGCTCGATTGCTCGTCATCATCGTCAGCCTTGGCTACGGCATTGTAAAGTATGTCAACATATATTTGAACACACACAGGTACTTGTTTGTTGATACATTAATTATTATTTTTTTAAAACAAAATCATTTTCTTTGTTTCTATCGTGTTAGGCCTCGACTGGGGCAAGTGATGCACAGAGTTGTGGGGCTCGGCATCCTCTACTTTTCCTTTGCGAGCATTGAAGGTGTCCTGAGGATCACTGGGGTGAGTAAAAGATCAGTGCATGCAGATGTCAACAATAACAGATGACATACAGAAGTTAAAATTCAAATTGCTTATTTGATTTGATCAACAGTCATAAAACCCTCAAAGATATTAACAACAATTTGAATCGGAGGAAAGCAAACAAATCCTCAAAAAAATGTCTAACCTGCTAGTGTTATAACGACAAACAACTGTTCAATGATCAAAACGGAAGAATCTGATGATCAGTGAGTCGACTTACTGTTTCGCCACTGCTTGATTGTTTATATCCTGATGTTAAAGCTAATTAAGAATTAGCAGCACAGTATTAAAGCTCTGTGTTTTGTTGTCAGATTGTGTTTCTGAAGTAAAACTGACATCACAATTTGTGTATTTTCTTGATTTGTCCGGGGGCTAAAAATGAAGGGTCGAGACAATGGCCCCGCTCTCATTACAGCTATTGTTCTGGCTGTGCTTGACTCCTGCGCCATCTGGTTCATATCCTTCCAGTGTGCTCCTCAGCAGCACCATTAATCACTAGTTATTATACCCTCATGTGACAACAACGTGGACGTATTTGTTAATTAGAAGTGATTTTGACTTTTCTCGCCTTTTTGGGTTGGATGTTTTGGGATTTTTCTTCTTTGCACTTTGGTGAATGGTTCTATTTTTTTACTGGCCGTGCTGCCTTTTTATTTCCCATCCTATCCATATCTTTCTCCTCTTCCTCGTTTCCCTCTGGTCCTGCTCTGTCCTTCCCTTCCAGGCGAAAGACTCTGACTTGGCCCTGCTGGCCAACATTCCCCTGGCTCTGCTAGACTCCTCTCTATGCTGGTGGATATCCTTTTGTGCACCCACAACCTTCCCCTGTGTGGTTATCCCCTCTGCTCCTCCTCACCTCCTTCACACGAGACCAAATTAGAGCAGGAGAGGTTTATCTGCAACCGTCGTCTTCCTTTACCAGATAATAAGCAGTGAAAGAGCACTTGAAGTACAAGTTGGCAGAGAGACATACAGCAACATACGGCATTCATCATTCATTTGCTACTGAAATGTGTAACAACTCTTTTTGTTTCTGGTTGATGGTTTAACTGCTCTTATAATCCTCCATTCTCACTGCTTCTCTTCATGCAGAAGTGATTGATTTGCATGCCCACCCAACTTTACAGGTGGCCCTGTCTAAAAAATTCTATATACTGTATATGGGTACATTTTCTGCAACATCAATTTAGAAATTGTTAATGAAAAACTCCAGGAGTTGTTAAAGGGATAGTTCCCACTGTTGAAAAATGTGTATATATATGTGTGTATATATATATATATATATATATATATACTTCACAGTATACACAGTCATATCGCCGGACCCCTAGGTAGCACTTTGACAAAGACTTACATTTTTGAACAACTTATGTTGAATACACCTGTGAAGGTTGAAGGAATTCTATGAATTAGCCAATAAAATTAAAATAAAAGACGTGTAAATCAAATCCTATTTATATATATTTCAGTTGTCCACATTATAAGGTACACCTAGATAGGACTGGGTGGACTAGATAGTGGTATGTTTAGCCTGTTAACTTCCTGTTCGACCTTTTCTAAAGAAAAGGCCACATTTACACTGTTAACTTCCTGTTACACCGTATTCTTAAGAAAAAAGACTGTTACGAAACCTGAGTAACACCAGAGTGTCAGAATTGTGCAACATAGGGCTGTTTCTGACATCAACCACTTTCATTTGCTGAGTTACAGTGTGTAAGTGAAGTTACCACTTTGTTTTATTTACATGTGACTCAGTGTCTGGAGGAAAGACTTAGTATAGACTCTTATGTAGAAGTTGTAAGGGCCCATTGATTAAATTGTAATTTAGTTTCTATGTAATGTCTGCCACATGTTATGTATACCTTGACTGCCACTAACATCTTTGTCAGCCTGGCACAAACCATCAAGACTCTGAAGCTGAGGAGAAACCCCGTCAAGTTGTCTCTCTACAGGCACTTTACAAACACGCTCATATTTGCTGTCATTGGTAAGTGGTACGCTCGCAATCATAATACTACGCTCTCTGCCAGTGTTCATGAGTTATTTGTATTTTCATCCATATAAAACCTGTAAAAACAGAATTCGTCCAGATTCGTGGGAGTATCCCCAGAAAACAGAATAAAAGTTGTGCCCCTTTCTCCCTCAGCTTCCATCATTTTCATGGGTTGGATAGCAAAGAAATTCCGGCTAGCAGATTGCCAGTCTGTGAGTACGGTGTTGACACTTTCATCAGTAGTTTAGCGTTAAAAAAAGAAATGCAATTACATTATTGATAATTGGAGCTGTTTTTGTGTAAAGGATTGGATTGAGCTGTGGGTGGAAGATGCTTTCTGGAGGTTCTTGTTCTCCGTCATTCTGTTCGTCATCATGTTTTTATGGAGACCTTCTGCAAACAACCAAAGGCAAGTAGTACATTAGGACTGTTGACGTCAACAACATGAGCTGGACTGGACTTAATTTCACATGTCCACAGGTATGCTTTCACACCTCTCATGGATGACTCTGACGATGAGGAGATTGAGGAGTTCCTCGCCTCTACACACCTTGGTACGGTAACATTTTGGGAGCGCTTCTTTTAACCAGAACACTGCAAAACATCTGGAGTGTGTAATAGTGTTGTTATATTTATTTTTCTTTCCTGTGTTTTTTTTCTTCACAGCTGATGGCATAAAGTTGAGGGCAACGAAAAGTGAGACGAATGGCACCATGAAGCCTGCAGACACAAACCCGGCGGTCAGTAACACAACCGCACACTTGTTTTGGAGTATTTCTGTGTTGATTAGTGGAATTCAGTGTGGAAATGCAGCCGTACAAGTGTGACATGTTTCAGCAGATGGCAGTATTTACTTTTTTTCCTATCCTCTTTTTTTTTTTTAACTTGTCCAGGAGGAAGACTTGAAGTGGGTGGAGGATAACATTCCTAGCTCTCTTACTGATGTGTAAGCATCCTATCACATTAATATGTATTAATCCTGCAAGGTGTTTTCATAGAAGACATTTGTGATTCTAACAGAGTCTCTCTTTGTTCCTGTTTGTCACTGCAGAGCGCTACCAATCCTGCTCGACTCAGATGAGGTATGAATTACTTACTAAATTACTTGCTACTTATTTCTTTAACCAGAGACAGCTGTTCTAGATATGTGGAGATGAGTAACAGTAAGAGGGAAACAGTAAGAGGGAAAGCGTTGCTTGATAATGTGAGGGGCTCATTGTGGAGTTACTGTATTAGCAACAATATGGTGAATGACTTCAGGACACAGTGACAGGACCCATGGTGAATTCTTTTGGGGCTTTTAGGCGCATTTGTTTATTCATACATACCTACATTGAAATCAAGCACCTACTAACTGACTGCTCGCTAAACCCCTCCCCCAAACAGGGATTGTCCAATCATAGCTTAGCAACCGTAACTAGGCACAGCAGGTATGTCACGCTTTGGATTTCTTCACATGTGAAACGGTGTGCATGGCGCTGTAGTGAGAGCAATGCTCTGCATTTAAAGAGTAACTGCAACCAGTCTAACAATTACGCTTTCCCTGCCAACTAGTGGTGACAGCATGATTTGATCACAGCCACAGCGTTGTAGCACTTCCGGTTCCCTCGGCTGGAAGTCAACAGGTTTTTTGAATGGGTTTTTGGTTAGATGCCGGAAATAAGGTCTGTGATTAACACAAGCTTAAGAGATTTAAAAAATATGTCAGCCCTGCACCACTCTATAGTACCACGCGATATGACAACTGGGTGCGATCATGAGTACATGTAGGTAGCTAGCTACAGCTAATAAAATCTACCAATGGTCGACAGTCGCTGGTTAGAAATGAGAAGCCTGCTTTTGTCTACCTCTGTCTGAAATTAGGAACCCATTGTTTAAAAGAATTACTAAGATTTTTGGGTGGTACAGTTGCCACTGTTTGTGTGAACTGCACATGTGCTCTGCCACAATGGAAAGCTTGAGGAGGCGTAGAAGCAGTAACTATGGGGAGGTGAGGCTCAGTGAAACAGTTCATTGCGTCTGAATAATAGCATGCAATAACATTGGTTTTCAGGAGGTTTCTGTCTGAAACTGAAAAGTAAATCTTGATAGCCTGGACAAAAATGTTTAGTTTGTATTTTGCACGTTATTTTTGCAGGAAATCATGACGACCAGATACGAGATGTCCAAGCTGGAGTGAGGCAAAACCTTTCCAGCGATGGAGGGAAAACATAGCAGCTGTCCCTGACTCTGCGTCTGCAGCAGGGTCTTCTCCAGGAAGGATTTCCAGTAGGGGTGGTGGTGGAGAAGTGCCATTTAGTTTGTCAGGGCACCTTCCCGTACGGCTTCTACTTCGCAGGGTGGTGCAGGTTCACAGTTTATGGGGAGCTCTGCTCATTTCCTTAACGTCTTAAGAGCAAAGGACTCTATCGGAGGTAAACTGTCTTTTCACTGACCAACTGGTTCACTATTTCATTGATTATGATCAGTTTTGAGCCTTTCTTTCCAAAGAGAATGTTTCATTTTATATTAAGTGCTGTATTTATTTCTGTTTATGTTCATGTGAATTTATTTTATCAGAGAATTAAGAACAGTGGGCCTCATGCATGAACATACTCTCAAATAAAGTGTCTTTTTTTGCGGGCATCTAGATGTTATTGGTTGGTTGTAATAAAATAAGATGCTTATTTATGATGGGGAAAATGATCAGTAATTAACACCAAGAATGATTTATCTAAGTTATTTTTTGCAGCCAGGGGAGGGACAGAAAATTTGACTTCCATGTGTTCATTAATTCCAACAGAATCTTTTCTTTATATATAAATGTATGATTGTCCATTTCGGTTAACAGTATGTATT
Organism: Sebastes fasciatus; assembly: GCF_043250625.1. Classification (NCBI taxonomy): domain Eukaryota; kingdom Metazoa; phylum Chordata; class Actinopteri; order Perciformes; family Sebastidae; genus Sebastes; species Sebastes fasciatus. The sequence continues at coordinate 16,200,543 of NC_133803.1, forward strand.
TTTCATGTGACTGCACGTCTGAAGCACACTTCTTTTTTTCGTTTTTTGCCAACATTAAAATCTGAAAATTCAAACACACTGACTTTGAATAGAACATTTGCTCTTAATGCACTTTGAAGATTACAGCTTTGCCTACATGTAGTTTCTTGTATGAGGCCTAATCTGTTCAGGTTATTGAAATCAATATGTAGGAAAGTGTCGCTCATGTCTCCGGCATCCTCAGTATTGGTGTGAATGAGAGTGAGGGGGATGAAGAAGCACAAACGATTTGAATTTCAATGTAAATGGGTTAGAACTGGGGGGTTTGCAGTCGTGTTTTGAATCTGCTGTATGTGTGTGGGGGTGGGCAGGTTTTTGTGTCTTCTGAAATAAGGAGCAATATACTGTATGTCAATATGGAGTTAAATAATGTCATTATTTATTTGTGTTTCAAAGTGTACTTATAAGTTGTTAAAAGTGTGTCCGCCCATGTTTACTCTCAAGTGTGTTTACAATGCGTGCTTCCATTTATTTAATGCACAGCTCGTTTCTTATTGCTTTGCATTGTTTTGCTTTCTTTGCTGATAAAAAGTCATTGTGATGGTTTCACAGACACCTTCATAATATTCATGTTCTGTTAAATAAGTCTTTTTTTTTCTTCTGAAAACGGCTGTCCCGGTGTGTTTTTTTTGTCTGTTGGAACACTGTCATTGTCTTCATGTGTGATGTCTTGAGTAAATGTAACAGCAGGACCATCCCATATTATGACACATTATTATACAGTTGTGTGGTTAGCATAAGCAAACGCTGATCACTTGGGTTTAGAATGTCACTGTTCCGTTTTTGTATTGGTTGGAAACCTGGAATGATTGTGCTTATGATGGCACGCTGTCCTCCTGTTATATAAAACTGCAGACACCTGCAGTGGACCTTGATTATTTGTACAGATGGGTATTGGCTGATTCCTGTTATTGCATAATTCCACAGGTGGAGAGGAGAGGTGTCTGGATAATATGACTCCTCTTATTTTTTTATTTTTTCATAGGTGTCACGATGACCTGGGCTTAAACTTTTTCGAACCAGCAGTTTTCGTCTCTTTCTTCCTTCTCAGGAAGTGTGTACACTTAAGATTAAATATTAATCGAAAACAGGAGAATGTTTTTTTTTTCCTCGTCTATGATTTTCAGTATTCATTTGGTAATAAAAATACATATTTTACTACGGTTGTGATTTTGCTGCGTTAGTTGAAATCTCTTTTTACTAAATACCAAGAGGAAATAGGAGAAGAAACTGGTGAGTGAATGGCCTATTGTGAGGAAAATGGTGATGAATGATAATGAAATGCAGACTGAAATCCTGAAAGGAGAGTTTGAAAGAAGCCCAGTGGATGAAAATATAAACCCTGAAGTTTTCTCTCAAGTCATTAGCCCTCAGTAGGCTTGTGGCCAAGAAGGCTGAAACAAACAACCCAATGTATTTGTCGTGTTGACATTACAATTTGTTTTATGGAGTCCAAACTGGTTAACCCTTTTGAAATTAGAGTGCCATTTACAGTATCCAACATGGACATCATTTTATACCAGGTGTTGGGCTTGTTTGTACCATTTTCCATTAAAGAAAATGCTAAGAAGTAGGCCTCTGTTGCAGTATTTGGGTCTAAAATACCTCAGCTGCAACTATTCAATTATGAAATCACCAATAAAACCATCATGATCTCTCTGTGGAGCCAAACAGGAAAAACATGGCCTCATTTTGAGAAAAGCCCCGTTGGCCCCAGAGCCAGAGAGACCTGGTTCCTCCATCTGAGCAACCTGCTACAGCAATTCATTCATTTTTACAACACTTTTCTTGTCGATCCATCATACACAGTACGCTTTGTGCCGATAATAAGACTGCATCAGTGATATTTGTCTCAATCATAAAAAACGTCATTATTTTATGGCCTGTTATGGCAGATTATAGGCCACTTCAAAGTCAGAGACAAAATATGTGAGTGCTTTCCTATACACTCACATATTCCTGCATTTCTTCCAAACGTTTATCCCACGTGAAAGATGATCCACAGGCGACCTCTCCCCTCTCCTGGATCATGAAAGTACAGCAAAATTCCTCTAAAGTGCCTTTCATTCTGCATTAACCCACCAGCAACGCACGTGCCTCTTTTCTGTTTTGATGGAGATCCATAGATTTATAGAGTTTCTGCTGTTTCACTTCAAAATGACTTATGGATTTAGGAGGATTTAAGAGGATACTGTATACTAGGGGTGTAGGAAATTAAGAGTATCCCGATATTATGTTTTGTGATACTGTATTGATTCTCAAAAAGACTATCAATTTTTATATAATATGCAAAGATTAATTTGCAAAGAGATGCACCCTCTCAAAATAGTGCTATGATACAGGGACTGTGATAAATGCACATGCAGATCCCACTGATCTGATTACATAAAAAAAGTAAATTTTTGTTAGTCAAAATCACAATACATGGCCTTGCTTAACCCCTGCATCATGATACATATATCACCAGATTATTGCCAATACACAGCCCTACTGTATATTGTATAGTAGCTTATGAATTTGCTTGAACTTAATTGTGCCCATTTCAACCAGCAGTTCAGCAATGACAATTACCAATGCACAGGAAACTTGCATTGGTTAAGGGGAACAGATAGATCCAACACCAAAGACAGAGGACGCTGAATTTAACAGTACGGCATCACTTCTTAAAGGGGAACTATGCCCATTTTCAAAATTCAAACATGTTATTCCTATGGTCTAAGACAGTCCAAAAATAAATAATAAAATATTAGTAAACATGAACAACTCTCTCCCAAATCCAAAAAGTAGAGTGCTAAAACTCAAATTTGTGATGTCATAGGGTATAAAGTGAGGAGCTGCTCCATAGACTATGAATAGGGAGAGATGTTATAGATGACGCTGAGAGCACTACAACAGAATAAAGCTCATTTGGGCACAATGGAGCAGCTCCAGACGTTATACCCCATGACATCACAAGTTTGAGACTTACTTCTTCTGGTCTCTGGCTTTGAGAGGGAGTAGCTCATGTTCACAAATATTGGTTGAACTTTACTAGGCCATGGAAATAACATATTGGAATTCTTAATTTGGGTGTTGTTCCCCTTTAAAGTGTCAAAACCACATTATAAGCTTCATCTAATTTGTATTTACTGCATGCCACTGTGTCCTTGTGTGTATCTAATGTATTATTTTGTCCATCCCCTATGAATTTTGCATTAAAATCACCATAAGCACTAAGAGTAAGACACAACAGAGCACCAAATTCACCATGTGTCTGTGACTCTGACGTAAAACCAGTGTAAACCCCTCTGTGCTGGCTTTGCCTCAAGGCCCTTACTGTATATTTTCTATCATTACTCTCCAGCAAATGGCTTGTGTTATGCAGCTCAGCAGCTCTCTGCAAATTGTCTCTGGCAATACGTCCTTCCGCCTGAGAATGGAGGAAACATGTGAACATCAAACAGCCCGAGCACAAGCGCTGGAAACAAAGGCTGCAATGTGAGCCCTGCTGGTACGGTTACTGAAGGAAATTACGCCTGCCATTAAGGCACGTTGTCGTTTTTCAGAGCAGTGTGTACCGTTGTCGGGGCATGTGTTTTGATTCTCACCATCCACTCCCTCCTGGAAGCATGCAGCTCCTCTGGCTCATTTCATTGCAATAAAGTAAACCCCTGGATGGAGACGTGAGAGGAGGACAGAGTGAAGAGAACACATGTGGTGAACATTAGTCTCTTCTTTCTCTAACAAGTAGACACACTGAGATATGTTTTCATAATGTGACAGTTGCTGTTCCTTGAATTGAAGTCAAATAGAAATACTGTTAAACTCCTTTTGTTTTTGAGACATGTGGGAAATGCTGCTTTGACTTGTATCGTCTGTGAACTTCTGCCCCAGGGGTTATATTATAAAACACACATTCCTCCTCTCTAACCTTTCATCCATTCAGCCAGAGAACCTTTTAGCCATCCAGCGTTCATTCATCAACTATGCGTTGGTTTGAATTTCGCTCATTAAAATGCACTCATAAAGGATGTACTGTAGAATGAAAACAAGCACCGCCACAAGGACATTTAATAGCACGCTGCTCAACGTCAAGTGAGGTAATTCTAACAAATACTGAAATGTTAGACCGACTTTATTTCAGTTATGTATAGAGACAATTAAAATTCCAGATAAATTGTGTAGTGCATTTGCAAGCTTGCCAAATCGTCTTTGATTTTTAGAATATAATGATTTCTGGGTAACATACAGAATATGAGTAATAGAAGAAATATGCCCAGGTACATCTTTTTTTTAAAAAAAACTCCCTTAGTATAGCAGATGGTGCCTTAAACAAGGCAAGCTAGTACAAAAAACAAAACAAATATACAGTATATGATTGAAGATAAACATTGCGTACACTATGTTACAATGTAAAAACCAGCAATAATATTTCCAATAAATTAGAGCCACAAGGGCCCTAATGTCTTATAGGGATTTATCATCAAAGCGAGGGCAGTGCATCAGCCCCGGGGCCGGACCCTGAGCTACAGACGTGATCTACAATGGACATAAAAATACAAACATAAAGCAACAGAAATGACAAAAACAGCCATCCCTTCCGACCCATTCATGCCTTGTTTAGCTATCATGCATTCAAACACGCTCAGTCAACCATCAGTCAAAGCTCATACTGACACTACTTAAAGAAGCATCTATGATGTGTTTTGCCGTATATTATTAATAATATAACTGTTAAATATTGGCTTGTCACTCTTTTGGTAATTTGGCCAATGAACAAAATGCTGGCCTGCCTCAGACAAATGAATTTCCGATAGGGGATGAAGAAACTGTATCAGTAAACTCAGTGCCCATTCTTCCTCTTCACCTTTCTGTCTCTAATCTTCCTCCTTCAGCCAGCTCGCCCTCAGAAGTTGTGAGGTGAAACCAGGATGTTAACCCTGGCCACATGCTTGGCCTGAAAGGTGCGCTCGCTGTACTCGGACATGTCCACGTCGACGCTGATCTCCTGCGGCCCGCGCAGCTGCTGGACCAGTATCAGCTCGCCGGTCTGCCTGTCTGAACGCTGCATGACGAAGATGCCCCGGGAGTTTCCGCCCACTATGCCGAAGCGCAGGCTGTCCGGCCCGGTGCGCCCAGGGGCGGCGGCGGTCGCCATGCGGAAAAGCGTTGCGGGAGTCTTCAGGTTGGAGCTCAGAGACAGGTAGTGGAAGGACACGGTCTTGGGAGCCAGGTGGCAGGAGCGGCTGTCCATGGGGCAGGGGTTTCTCTCACACTGACTGCAGGACAGAAATGCAGCAAATATTAAGCACAACGTGGTACATGTTTTCCATTCTCTGTGTGTTTTGTCACTGAGAAAACAATTACATAATTAATCCATCCCTGTGGGAAAGTGTTTAGAACTGGTTCTTTGTGACTTAAGAGAAGTGACACACATGCATACAGTACATATGAGGTCATGTGCCCTGAAGTCTTGGAATCGTAGCAAGCTGTGAACTTTTTTCTGTGCAGTACTTCCAAACTTCCATCTCTGTTCACTACAATCTCAAAACCTGCATAACATTTTTATGTAGCATGACATGGAGACACAGCTACTGCCTTACTCGATTCCCTGTTTTCCCAAACATTTATTCATCCCCTTTGCTTGGCAGCGGAGCAGTATTTCACCACATTGATGGTTCAGTAGAAGCAAACAGAGTTTTGTTTCAGGCTCTTAAATGAGGCAGCTTGCTGATGACGGGCAACTAGGGAGATGGAAGCTGTAATGTCTCCAAACATTTGGCCGGGACACAGACGCTCTACATGATTTTTAAGAAGAAAAAAACGTCATCTAGCTAAATTCTGCTGAGCATGCATGTTCTTTGTCAGGAACGATTTGCTTCACTGTGTTACAGCTAAAACCACAACTCTTATGTTTTATTGTCATCATTTCTATTGGTTATGAAAACATTGTGCTCATTAAAGTAAGATCGGGGAGCGTCTGGTGGCATCATCACTACAACAACGTCAGAATCTCGACCAGTCAGACGATCAGGTTTTAAACAAGAGTTAACAGTTTAGCCAGATTATCTAAACCACTTTATTTGATGGTAAATCTGAAAAGTGAGTGCACCCAAAATGTTTGTAATAATCTCTCGTTGCACAGGAATACTGTGAGCACACAACTACAGCAATTACAGAAGGTCAAAGCAGAAGCAGGAGGTTGGTTAGTAAACTATGATGGATGTTTATAGCGGTTGTAGTAATGGTAATCATCTGCAGCCTTTGATTTCTTCTCCAAAAAAAGTTTGGTTAACTTGGCAGTTAGTGGCGTTGCAGCGTCGCCAGATCTCAGCAGTTACCATGCCGAGCTGAACGTTATTTCTACCAATAGCAATGATGGCCAAAACTAAGTCCCAAATTGTATGAAACGTGAATTTCCCTTTACGTAGTTCTGCTGGAGAACACTGAGGCTGCAACACCTTGCTCACCTCTTCAATGACAGTTTATACATGTATTTTAATTGCGCATGCTGGTTCACTGGCATGGATTACTGGCACACCTGAACACAGCAATGATCCATTATATTTCAGTTTTTCTTGCTATTCAAAGTGTAAATGTTCGCCAGGAGCCCATTACTGTCTCACAGTTGGGTCTGATTTATAATGCACAGGGTCATTTAAAAGTTGATGACAATTTCCTGCTGGCACGTGGAAGATGTGATCCTGGTTTATGTTTTTTCTACAGCTTTTCACTGACAAAACAAATGACTAAGAAAGCAAAATGGTCACATTGGGGTGTATCCGCTTACAAGGGAGATGTCTTGACGTAGCTGATGTTGCCATGAGAACGGGGACACTCTGGGTTGACACACTGAAAGCCTCCCCCCGTGTTGATACACGTTGTCCCTCGGCTACAGTTGTGCTGCTGGCTTAAACATTCGTCCACATCTGGAAGACAAAACAGCGGAGGCATGTAAGAATGAGAAGCGGGGAGAGAAACTTGCCAGACTGACTCGCTGCTTCCTGGTTACCACAGTCTGAGCAGGGGGTGCTGTGCTGTGATTGTTTATTTGGCTTTTTTAGTTTAGTCTCTCAAAACGCCTCATGTACCAACGATCCCTTCTGCTGGGAAAGGGTGAGGTCACTCATTCCACTGGCAAGCATTGTAAGCTCCAGGGGTGCAAATGAAAGTGGTAACGGGGTTTGGGGCCGACAGACACCTCTGCGGAAACAAAAAAGCTCCGCCGCTAAAGGCCCCTCGTCTTTTTTAAGTCACAGGTATTCCTCTCTGGAGCTGCATACCCTGGGAAGATCTGCAGCCAGGGCTCTGTGAATGAGCCTTTGTCCTCTGTTCCCTCTTGTCACTCACCCTCGCAGCTCCGCCCGTCTGGGAGCAACTTGTAGCCGCTGGGGCAAGAGCAGTGGTATGAGCCCGGGACATTCACGCACTCGTGGACGCACAGCTTCCTTCCTTGGTCCAGCTGGTAAAATTCACACTCATTTACATCTGTCAAGAGACAGACAAAGAAATGTTAAACATGCATCACATGACCAGGCAATTGTGCACGTAAGAGTAACTAGGAAGGAGGAGATGTTTGGGATATATATAATTATATACCTCATACAATTTACAGCACACTCTAAGGAATCAGTTTTGTTTCTGTCTCAGGTTTTCGTCTGTATTTAGGTCCCTTAGTTTAGCCTTTTTAGCAATCTCGGAACCCATCGGCTATCGGTCTGACAATGGATAAGCTAGAAAATGCTCATTTCAAAATGTTACTCAACCAATTACATCTTAAAAGCAACTGAACTGTGACCTAAATGGATGCTAATCAGCTTGCGGCCTCTCGAGAGGATTATTTTGTTTGTCACAGACTGGCTCCACAGATTACTCTCATTTGTAACCATATTAATCACCAGAGGAGTAAAAGATTTGGGTATTCTGGATCTTTTCAGCTGGTAAGTCCCTATATCGTCTGCTATTTGTCCTGCCGAGACGTCGTTGAGCAGGGCACCAGCTCCAGGGAGCTGCTCTGTAGCTGACCTTGCATCCCCATGAGGAGCAAAAGGAGAATTTCCCAACAGGGATCAATTAAGTAGCACGTAATTACAGCTCACCCTGACAGATACTGTTGTCAGAGGTGCCACTCATGTGGAAGCCTGCATCGCAGCTGCAGTGTTGGGCTTGGTTCACTTGGGCACAGCGAGGTCTCCGGCTGAATGCTGGATCATTCATAACACTCCACTCGGGTGGTGCTGCATTAGGGGAGAAAATATTGAAGTTGAAGACCTGTGCTAACATTTGATCTCGAGCTGAACACATTGTAAACATGTACAGTATCTCAGTCTTGTCTTGACTGACATGCAAATACGAACTAAACGAAGAGTCATTTGTGGTACCGACCTGTCTGTGTTTGGTGCTGACAGTGAGAGCCACTCCAGTTCTGGGGGCAGGTGCATTTGTACTGGTTGACACCATCCACACAGGTACCTCCGTTTTGGCAGGGATTACTTGCACACTCACTTATATCTGTATAGGAGAGAATTATCACTGTGGTCAGCTTGTTGAGAAAGCTTCCTCTGAACCTCTTGTCAAGTTTTCTACCTTTGACACTGTTTTCACAGTTATAATCTGTGAAAATACCTTATATAATATTTGCCTTAGGTTGAAGGTGTCTATGTATGCAGCTGTGTAAAGCGGTGGAAGGTTTATCCAGCTATCTTTACAACCAGTGTGCTTCTGTCAACCTTGACAAAATAAAGAAGACTAGGTGCTTTAAACGGGTTTCAGAATAAAATATACAGAACAATTCAACACAATGGTTGATTGACATCATCTGCAGCGCAATTTATCAAACAGCATAAGGAAAAGTGATGGTACAGGCCGTACAGGCCACACAGACCTACCCCACTCTAACAGACTAAGCTCAAAGAGCAAACAGAAAATGGTGAGCGAATCATGCAGATAGGTTCACGTGGTATCTTCTGCCAATTCACACGCCTCTACACAGCTAGACCAAGCAACATAATAAAGCTCTCACTACCTCTCACAATGAGACAATGAGTCAGCATCTGAAAATTGCCAACCAGGAGTAGATATAGGCTTCACACACCTGATCCTCATCAGGAACATTTAGGCTTCCACAGCTGCCCCTCCTCAGAGATAATGAACACAACCAGCCCAGAGAGTGGCAACTGGCCCTCACTATACTTAAGAATGAGAAACTGGTAATGTCATAGCCTACTATGTTTTACTCCTATCTTTATAGCATTGTGAAACACATAGAACAAAGGCAGAAATGCCTTTTGTTGTTTTGAACATGTGAACATTTTTCCTTTCTGCAAAACAAACACTTGCCAAGTACCTCACTTCTCAATAACTTCCCATAAAAGATTCTCAGGTTTGCAGCAATTCCACTCACGTTTTCATGCATACTTCATTCAAACTTCTTTACAAGTGATTTTATGGCTTCCACCCACCTGAGCATGTGCAAATTGGTAAAAGGTAGGAAAAATAGTACATCATGCCTTATGATCTTTGTTTCTGTAGTTGGCTCTGACTGTTGTGCAGATGTTCAAATTATGAAGCAGTCTCTGCTCTCTGAGCCCACAGTATACTGGATGACAACCAATCCCTTTAATGTTTATTTGGCTTCCCCAGGGGCCACCACAGGACCATAACATGAAAAGGCCCACTTCACTCTGCTAGATATTTTTAAACTCTTCTTTACTTTAAAGTTTTCACACTCTGTCAATACTGCTTCTTAAGCATGACTAAATTTAGACCTCTTATGCCGGGGCTGAAAAACATGAACAGGGATAATACTGTGCAGAGTCGAGCCTTCTTGTGTTGTTTTAACCATGAATGTCAATAAACGTATGCACATGTTCAACTGAGCGCACCACTTGGAATTTTTGGAAGAGTGCCACCAGCACAGGCTGAGGGGGCAATCAATAGCATGCTTAGCATACTTCTGTGCTATCAGACCGTGGTGTGGGTATAATGTCTGGACCTAACCCTGTCCAGAGGGACCGCTGTCAAAGAAGCAGGGAAACATGAGCAAGAGAGGTAGGGTTTATCTTACAGTAGCCCAACCACTGTTGTTCACGAGGAGTAGAAACCTGGAGGATAAGGCACCCCACAGTGGAATGCAGTACAGGTGTTTTTTCTGTGTTCAGAGACATTTAATGCCATTTTAACGAGGGCTTCATTCAGTACGCCGAGGAGCTCCAGCCACTCTAAAGAATGCCTCTTTTCTTTGCCTGTTATCTGTGTGCGTGTGTGTGTGTGTGTGTTTGGCTTCTGGGCTGCTGTCTCTTTCAGCCTGGCATTCAGACACCGCTGAGCCAAGGTCGCCTTAAATTGGTGTGGGGATTTCTGCTCAACAGTGAATAAATGCACAGACATAGTGGTTCCCGGCCCAAAACATTCCACCAAATCAGAAAAGTAGTGGATGTGTGTTTGTTTGTGGAGAAAGAAAAAGCACCTAATCCTGTGATGAAACTATGTTTTCATCACAGACTAGCTGAGGTGAGACTGCATTCCTCACCTGAATCAAATGTAACACTGGTCTCACACATGGCTAATAAAGTAGGATTTGTGGCAAGGGGAATAGGCCTGGAATTCCTGTATCTCTTGCTCACCTTTACAGATGGCACTGACGCCGGTCCAGGTGCCGTTGTCCCGGCAGACACGCATGGCGGAGCCGACGAGATGGTAGCCCTGGGAACAAGTGAAATGGACCTCATGTCCAACGAAATACTTTGAGCCAAACTTGGTTCCGTGAGCGGGGGCTTCCAGGGAGGGGCAGGTGGCGGGAGCTGTGGGAGAGAGAAAGAGAGAACACGAGAGGAAGGCTGGTCACATGTGGAGTAAGCCTCCAGACATCCTCTGGCATTCTCTGCCTGGGGATATACACGTGTCACTGGGCAGCGCAGAGGCTTCAGAGGAGAGGAAGGTTCAAATGCCTCATTTATAGGCAACCAGCACAACACCGGCCATTTCTATGAGTCACAATTTCACCAGCAGCCAAAAGTTATACTATGTTGCATGCTCTGGAAAGTTTAAGGCTTGTATAACTGTGATGGTCACAGCCACACAGGGTAATATCATTCCGATTCACACTCTCTCATCTCATTAGTTTACTACCTACACAGGTTCATTTAATTTGCAGCCAACTATACCTTTACAATTAACATCACTTATTTGTGTTTAACCTTATATAGTTTAGATTCACACATTAACACTGTGAGGTTACACATATTATTATTTGTTATATTAATCATTTGTTTCTTTGTTTGAGTTGGCTGTTGGGGGAGCTGACTTCCTGGTGGAGATAGAGGCGTGGCTGAGGACTCAAACCAAGTGCTGCCATGAGGACTCAAACTGGGCCAAACCAAGTGCTGCAATGTTATGGGGGGGATTTGGTTGTAATTAGTTCTGCTTGGTATTTAATTATATTTTGTGTCCATCTTGTTTACCCCTTTGTGTTCTATTTTGGTTTGGCTAAGCCCTATATATATCTGCCCTCATGGTTCATTGGGGAGGTTAGTTTTGTTCAGTTAACATCTGGTTTAATAGTGGGAATAAGTATTGTTATATTACTTTAACCTCTTTTTTGTTAGACCTAGGTATTCAATTATTGTTTAATAATGTTTTGTTATTTTTTGGCTGAATAAAAAGCCCAAATTAGTTCAACAACTCCTGTTTCCTCGTTGCTTCACTGCTTGGTCCCTTACAATTGGTGGCAGTGGTGGGATCATCCAGTGGAGGTCACAGGATTTTTTTTTGTGGTTCTTTTTGATTTTTTTTTGGGAAGAAGGAAAAGGAGAATGCCTCATGGAGGAAGGAGATGAGGAAACCTGCGAGACAAAGAGATGTCCAGGAGATGCAAAATGGTGAGGAGGAAGAAAATGGAGCTTCTGGAGGGATAGAAGACACTGAGGCTGAAGGTAAGGAGCCAACCTTGTCGGACGTGGTTGCCATTCTTCAGGCTCATATGGGGCAGCAGGAGGCCCGTGTGGCTAAGCAAGATGAGGTAACTGCAAGACAGGAACAGCGTTTTCAAGCACTCCAACAGCAGTTTCAGCTTTTGCAGTTAGAAGTTCAGGCCCAAACACCTCCATTACCAGATGCTTCGATAGCAGACTCTGAGGAAGCTGATGGCCCATCCCCCGTACACCATTCTCAGGCCAAAGCTGAGCCCAGTCCCCAACAACCAATCACCATGACTGCCAATCAAGACAGGGCCTCAGCAGGTGAGCTTTGTGCACACCATGTGCCCAGGTTGGAAAGATTAAATGATAATGATGACATTGAACATTTTCTTGTTGCATTTGAGCGCATTGCTGTAGCATGCCGGTGGCAGAAATCAGACTGGGTTTTTCACTTAATACCATTGCTGACAGGCAAAGCTAGAGGTGCATATGGACATTGATGACTCCCTTGACTATGACCATGTAAAATCTGCCATTTTGTCTAAATATGACATTAACCCTGAGACCTACAGGCAAAGGTTCCGCTCCCTAGAGGTCAACCCTGATGAGAGCCCCAAGGAGTTGTATGCAAGGCTCAAGGAGCTTTATGGAAAGTGGATCCAGCCAAAAGGTAAAACTATCCAAGAAATTGGTGAAATGATCATATTGGAACAATATTTAAGAATGCTGTCCCCTGAGCTCCAGGTTTGGATCCGAGAGCATGACCCAGGTTCGACAATGGAGGCTGCTAAGCTGGCTGATGTCTTTGTGGCTGCCCGGAAGAAAGGACAATCATGGAGCTACAACACATGGAGCACAAAGGACAGCCACAGACCAGTACAATCAAGGGGGTAAGACTCCCATGTGGGAGAACCAGCCAGCTAGCAGACCATTTAAACCTACTGTGAAAAAGCCAATCTGTTATCTCTGTGGACTAGAAGGCCATACAAAACCCATGTGCCCTAACAATTCAGCTAAAATGACGCAAATGTGCTGTGTACCACGCCCTCATGTTGAACCGGAGCTTAAAAATGACCAGTCTGGTAAAATGATCAACATAGAAGTTAATGGAACAACTATCAAGGCCCTACTTGATTCTGGGAGTGATCAGACACTTGTGCACAGGAAGTTTGTACCACCCAACATTATCAACACCAGAGACACCATTCCAATCTGTTGTGTGCATGGAGATGAGAAGGGCTATTCAACAGCTGACATGTACTTAAAAATAGAGGGGCAAACTTACCTCTTGAACATTGGGGTTGCTGATAACTTGCCTTATTCTGCTGTGCTAGGACGAGACCTTCCAGTGCTCTTTGATTTGTTGGAGCAAGATGAAAGCCGAAAATGTAATGCTGCGGTTACAAGAGCACAGGCAACCAAATGCACTGAGCACTCCGAGACTCAAGGCCCTGCCTTTTTTCAACGATGAGTTGGAGACAATACAAGTGAAGTCTGGGAAAACCCGGAGACAAAAGAAGCAGGAGAAATTCCAACACACAGTGGTGAAACCACTAACAAACACTGAGCCGGAATTATCTTTAGGGTTTCAGATACCAGCCAATATCACTGACATGCAGAAAGCTGATCCATGTTTAGTGTCTCTTTTTCAGAGAGTGAAGGAGAGAGAACCCGGAACTGAGCTGGACTTCAACAGAGATGAGTATATTCTGCAGAATGGCATACTCTACCGTCAACAGGGGTCAGTGTTGCAGCTAGTGGTTCCCCAAGCAGCTAGAGCCACTGTACTCGCCTTGGGGCACTCAGTTCCCTGGGCTGGCCACCTAGGTAAGCATAAAACCACAGCTCGCATCAAACAGCATTTCCACTGGCCTGGACCACGCAAAGAGGTTGCACAATTCTGTAAAAGTTGCCCTCAGTGCCAAATAACATCTGTTAAAACTCCCTCCAGAGCTCCACTTCAACCGCTGCCCATCATTGGCACCCCCTTCGAGCGCCTTGGGATGGACATTGTCGGCCCTGTTGAGAGAAGCAAGGGGGGGAACCGTTATATGCTGGTCATAACAGATTACGCTACAAAGTACCCTGAAGTTTTTCCATTGAAATCCATAAAAGCAAAATCAGTAGCTTTCTGTTTGGTGCAGTTCTTTTCCAGAGTAGGCTTTCCTTGTGAGATATTGACTGATCAGGGAACTAACTTCATGTCCACTCTGCTGAAACAGGTGTATCAGTTACTTGGCATTAGGAGCCTGAGGACCACGCCGTATCATCCCCAAACTGATGGACTGACGGAGCGCTTCAATCAGACCCTGAAGCAGATGCTTCGGAAGTTTGTGAACAGTACTGGTACGGACTGGGATCAGTGGCTGCCATACCTCCTCTTCGCATACAGGGAAGTACCCCAAGCCTCCACTGGCTTCTCTCCATTTGAACTTTTGTATGGACATGAAGTACGAGGGCCTCTCTCACTGCTGAGAGAGATTTGGGAGGGAGACCAGGGGAGGATGAAATCTGTTAACATTATATCCTATGTTGTCCAGATGAGAGACCGATTGGAGAAAATGGGTGAGCTTGCCCAATCACACATGGCGGAGGCCCAAAAACAGCAGAAGTCCTGGTACGATCAGTCAGCCCGACAGAGATCCTTCAATCCAGGAAAAAAAGTGCTAGTGCTCCTCCCCAGTGATAACCACAAGCTGTTAGCAAAGTGGCAGGGACCATTTGAGATCCTGAAGAAACTGGGGCCCACCACATATCAGGTATCAACCCCAGGGCGGCCACGCTCAAGTAGGGTACTGCATATAAATCTCTTGAAGGAGTGGGTGCAGCGACCTGAAAGGAAAGCAGAAGTGATGCTCATCAGAGATGTGCTAGAGGAAGTGGAGGAGCAATACCTGCCTGCGGCGGAAGCTGCATTGGACCATGACCTCAGCCACCTCTCGCAGGACAAACAGCTTCAGGTGAGGGCAATCTGTAATTCTGAAGTTTTTCAGGAGAATCCTGGGAGGACAAATATTGTTGAACATGATATTGTTGTTAGAGATGGTTCTTCTGTGAGACGACTAAGTTACAGGATTCCAGAACGCCTGCTGGCCTCACTGAAAAAGGAGGTGGACCTGATGCTGTCCCTGGGGATCATTGAGACTTCAAAAAGTGAGTGGTGTAACCCAGTGGTCCTGGTGCCGAAGAAGGATGGAAGCCTACGGTTCTGCATTGACTTCAGGTACCTGAATTCAATTTCTCAGTTTGATTGCTATCCAACACCAAGAATTGATGATTTACTTGAACGGCTTGGAAAAGCGAAATACTTGACCACCTTAGATCTGTGCAAAGGTTACTGGCAGGTTCCACTCACAGGACGATCCAGGGAGCTGACAGCCTTCAGGACACGATGGGGTCTCTTCCAGTTCACAGTCCTGCCATTTGGGTTGCATGGGGCACCAGCAACCTTCCAGAGGCTCATGGACCAGGTACTTTGTGATTTCTCTGGTTTTGTTGCAGCATATCTGGATGACATTGTCATTTACAGTACCACCTGGGAGGAGCATATGGAACATCTGCGTGCTGTCTTAGATGGTCTCCACTCTGCGGGTCTGACCATAAATCCATCAAAATGCACCTTCGCTACCGCAGAGACGGAGTACCTGGGCTATGTCATTGGAAATGGGGTGATACGGCCGCAGGTCAACAAGATCCACGCCATCGAGTCATGTCCTTTGCCACAAACAAGGAAGCAGCTACGATCCTTTCTGGGAATGGCAGGCTTCTATCACCGCTTCATACCACAATTCTCTGCCAGGGCAGCTCTACTCACAGACCTGACTAGATCCCAGTGTCCCAATCAGATCCAGTGGCCCGAGGAGGCAGTGGCAGCTTTCCACGACATCCAGCAATCATTAAGTAAGAAACCCGTTCTGTACAGCCCAAACTTTGATGAACATTTTATTCTGCAAACGGATGCTTCCGACAGGGGTCTCGGGGCTGTGCTGCTCCAGGGACCACCAGGCGACCGTCATCCAGTTGCCTTCATCAGCCGGAAACTGTTCCCCAGGGAGGTTCGATATTCGACGGTGGAAAAGGAGGCACTGGCCATCAAGTGGGCCCTCGACTCATTCCGGTACTACCTCCTGGGGAGAGAATTCACCCTGGAGACAGATCACAAGGCGCTTCAGTGGATGGAGAGGATGAGGGATACAAATGGAAGGATTACCCGGTGGTACCTGGCTCTACAACCATTCCGCTTCAGCGTGCAGCACATCCCAGGCAAGGACAACCTCACAGCTGACTACCTCTCTCGCTGTTCCAGCGAGGGTCCTGAAGGGGGGGAGTGTGTGATGGTCACAGCCACACAGGGTAATATCATTCCGATTCACACTCTCTCATCTCATTAGTTTACTACCTACACAGGTTCATTTAATTTGCAGCCAACTATACCTTTACAATTAACATCACTTATTTGTGTTTAACCTTATATAGTTTAGATTCACACATTAACACTGTGAGGTTACACATATTATTATTTGTTATATTAATCATTTGTTTCTTTGTTTGAGTTGGCTGTTGGGGGAGCTGACTTCCTGGTGGAGATAGAGGCGTGGCTGAGGACTCAAACCAAGTGCTGCCATGAGGACTCAAACTGGGCCAAACCAAGTGCTGCAATGTTATGGGGGGGATTTGGTTGTAATTAGTTCTGCTTGGTATTTAATTATATTTTGTGTCCATCTTGTTTACCCCTTTGTGTTCTATTTTGGTTTGGCTAAGCCCTATATATATCTGCCCTCATGGTTCATTGGGGAGGTTAGTTTTGTTCAGTTAACATCTGGTTTAATAGTGGGAATAAGTATTGTTATATTACTTTAACCTCTTTTTTTGTTAGACCTAGGTATTCAATTATTGTTTAATAATGTTTTGTTATTTTTTGGCTGAATAAAAAGCCCAAATTAGTTCAACAACTCCTGTTTCCTCGTTGCTTCACTGCTTGGTCCCTTACAATAACATAGAACGTAATTACATTACATAACATTGTGAATGTATTTCATGTTTGACTTTAATGACAATTTCTGCTTCAACCCACTAGGAGAAAATGTTTCCTATTCTTTCAACCTCAAGTGAAAACCACTGTCAAAACAAACAATTTATAATGTATGTCCGGCTTGTGTTTGTAGTATAATGAAAAGCCCCTTGTGTCTTTTTCTGACCACTTTGAGTATGATGTCACAGGGGTATGAAAGATAACTGTGTGTAATGTGTGTTTTGCATGCATTGTATAGGAAAGCATGTACTGTAGAATAGGCTAACCAAGCTTGAACAATGTTATTTGGATGACATTATCATCATAGTTCACTAATTCATTTATTGTAACTATATCTGAATCGAAATGTATTTCATTTTTATTGAAATGTGGATTTGGATATTTTGTTCCTGATCTGAGCATTTAAAGCTAGCGGTGGAATAATTTCACTTTTGTCTTTTCATTTTGTTGAGCCTTTATTGGTGTAAATGTAAAACATCAGCTTCCTCCTGTCCTGCCAAGTACTCTCCAGAGTTATGGACTGCACTCGTCCATCACTAACAAATTGGCCCCAGTGTCTGCTGCCAAACAACACAATTCCACAAATCCACTTCCCCTGTCAAGTACCCAGCTCTGTAACTGAGATGGCCTTGCACTGTTGGATGAATATATAATCCCATAATAGAAGAAGCCATATCTGGCTCTCTATTGTCAAAAGAAAACAACTGAAGATCAACTTCAAACAATTGAATGTTCCCAAAATGTTGTAAATTTGATACTTTGGATCTTCTGTTGCCTTTAAAGAAACAATCATTCACTGAGTTACTGAACAAAACCTCAGTCATAACATGCATGTGAAACTTTATGGATTGCCAATTAAATAGTGACTCATTCAGTGAAACTCTTTCTGTGAAAATAAATGTGTAGAATAATCCAAATCCAATTTATAGTTACAGCCAACCATATACTGTGTGTTTACATGATCAGTGGAGTGAATATAGACATCTATTCTGTATTTTTAGCAGCCTATCATCATGGTATGTTGATTTTAAAGCATACACCTAAAGAATGTGTATTAAGTCATGACTATAAAATCAAATTCGTACAGTTACTCATCATAAAATAATATCAGAATGGCATTCACCTGATAATTAAAAATCAACAATTAGTCAACTTTAAATCACCTGATTAATTTGAGTCAATAGTTAATCAGTTGGATTAAATTGTAAACTTGAAGAATTCTACAATAGCCGTTTTTAAGACACAAACAGACACACACACAAACACAAACATGGCATAAATACTAAATACCTAAAATAAATCAAAGTATTTGTTCCCGTCTTATGCCATATGGTCAAATAAGCAGAAGATGGTAGACTAAAAAAAAAAAAAAAAAAATCATGCTTCCTTAGCTTTTAAACAAACACTAACTTCTTCATTCATTCATTTATTTACCTGAGCAGTTAGACATATGCTTAAAATGATATCTTTACCAAATTCCATTATCCAGTTTATTGTAAAATGGAAGAATGTAACAATTTCTGTTTTACAGTATAAAAATGAATTCATACATACAGGATGTGTGTAACATTATGGCGACATTATGTACATCCATGCATAGCTCTGCCACACCTCAACCTGTGTAGAGGTCTCATCAGCCAGGACAAGTGAGTGAGCTGGATTTAATAATCATCAACTACTGTATGTAATAACAAGCTGATGAAGATTATGATTGAAGAGACAGAGAAGATATTTTGACAAGTGACAGTGGGGAAAGCACAGATGTAAATTATGAATGATGGCTGAATTCCATTTAGCTGCCTCAGTCTCAGGATTTTTTGGTATTGCACGCTGCCATGACTTACTGGGACACTTGAATAGAACAGAGCCATTCATGTTATTGGTTACACCTGTGCTTTTCCTGCTATGACAAGTCAAAATGTCTGATGAGAGAAGGGCCTTTAAAGATGAAAATAATGACGGGGGATATGATGACTACGGTGGTGGTGTGCGTTGTTATCTGCTTGTTACTCACCAGCTGACTGGTCAGCTTGAGGTAACTTGGAGACGGAGTTCTGAAGTGTTGCCAGCTTTGACTTCATGATCCTGAGGCCCTCCGTAAATCGCATCTCCTGACCTTTCAGAAACTTCTCCATTTGACGAAGCACCCCCACCACCTGGTGCTTATCCATGCACGTCTGCGAACAAAGCACGAGCACTATGAGCAGAATATAAACGAGCCTTGGCAAAAACATTTCAAAATGCAATGACTTTCCAACAAGAACGCAAGCGCAGGAATAAAGGTTACCTCACTTTAACGGTCATAAAATACAGAACATGAGCTGTGAATAAACATTAATGTGCAGCTGTGGAGCGTGATGTAATTGAAACTAAACCTATTGGTGGGCACATGGTTGTTATGGATACAAAGAGTTTTTCATTGATATTAAAATACATTATGTAACACGTTTTTACTGTACTTACATGATGCAGCCACCATGATTTATTTTATTCTAAACTCTATTTGCTCTCCACTATTTTCCATTAGACCTCATTGCACTCACATGTGAGACAGTATAGGCCCAGCATCTCTCTTCTTCTCTCCCTCACCCCGTCCCACGTACTATCAAAACTATCTAGTGGCAGACACAGCTGGACAAAAGCTGTCTGGCAGATGTCAGTGGGACATAAGTCCAAAACGCTGTTCCTCTGTATATTTTGTATGGCCGTAGGAAGGAAGGCACATGCTCGTTGGATAATCCTGAATGGGCAGACTCAAAATAGCATGGGTGCCACTAGCAGTTACTTGAGGGAGAAAGCTTGTCAAGCCAATACAAAGTTCCTCAGACAAAGTGCCTCTAATCCTTTCAAGAGGGTTTATTAATCACATGCTCATTGGAACAATTTCTCTGTGCAGCATACCTTAAATTCCTGCACTGGCATTTGGAGGGCCCTGTACAATAACAACTAGCTTTAATACATTAAAATTCAACATGCACATAGTTTGGACCTGTGCAGTAAGTGCTCCTTTCACCTGCCTCAGGCAAAGGGGAAATGCCAACAGCTGACAAGACATGAGAGGATTCATTTCCGGATGCTACGAGGAAAGTTTTTTGGGAAAGCCAAAGGTTTCGTGTAACTTCTCCAGTGGAAACTACAGACTGTGATCACAAACCTTGCAAAACACACAATAAGCTGGATAAAGTACTAAATCAGAATAAAACACAATTATATTATTGGTTGGGGTTAAGATATTAAAGGTGCTATTGATAACATTGATAACATTCAGCCAGTAGATGTCACATCCTCCCTCTTCCGTTCCATTGCATTTACTTCACAACATGTGGTTGCCATGCACTTATGGTGCCTTCAAAGGGTTAGGGTTAGGGCAAAGGAGGCTCTCGGGAAGTGACGACGTAAATTACTGCTCAGTGCGGATAGATATTACTGTTTATTCACACAAAATGTTGAACGATAGTACACCTGTTGAGTATGTAGTGCATAGTATGCGATTTCGGACAAAGCCTAACTGACGACCCAGAGATACCACGTGATACCAACGTCGTTATACTATTGGCCCACAAGCCTTGTTAGAAGTGGGAACAAACATCAGATATGAACAACAGAGATAAACATAACATAACAACGCACTTTTATTCCTTGGCTTTTGGCTCGGCATGAGAGTTGACTATTTTAATCTTTTTTTCCTTTCCTATTGGTCTTAATGCTTTTATTATTTTAATGTCCTGTTGGTTTTAAGTTGGTCTCAGTGTTTTATTGTGTTGTTTTTATGTATAATTGTACAGCACTTTGGTCAACTTTTGTTGTTTTTAAATGTGCTTTATAAATAAATTTGGATTGGATGGTTTGGATTGGAACATTCATTTTTGGACCCACCGATTTTTTTTAAAAATGATTAATTCACAATCATAATACCATACTTTTATTCGGCACCTTTCTAAAAGCTCTGTGGATGTATTATTATTATTATTTCATTTTTTTTAAACATTCTTCTAAATAAAAATGTTATCAATAAGACCTTTAAAATTGATTATTTTTCGTCAAATTTATATTTCCCTAATATGGTTGGCTCAGATTTTGAGATTTGATATACTGTAGGTCCTAACACACTTTATTAAGCCTAGTTTGCTCAGATCTTGATTTGTGGCATAAACTAATGTAAATAAAGTGAATTGCTCTTACCTGAACGGCAGCATGACCACCCTGGATAACTGTCAAACAGAGCAAAAGCAAACACCTGCGTTGAAAAGACAGAGCCATCTCTGAGAGTTCAGTAATAATAAAGTAATACTGCTCCCTGTTGTTGATGTTCTCCAAGATTTAGAAAGCTTCTTTTTTTTATAGTGCTTCGATAAAATCCCCCCAAATAGTTATCTCTTATGAAGGTCCGTCCCCGGGTTTGAGGAGTTTGGAGGATGCTCATCAGGTGTCTGAGGACAGAGATGCGCTCCCGTCTCTTTATCTGAGCTCTGGAGAGTTCAGCCTCTTAGCTCTGCACGCCACCTTGGTTTCCTGCAGCAGGAATCCCTCCCACACACATACTCCCTAACATGTTTTTTCTCTTATACATCTCTCTGTTACTGTCATGGGAAGTTCACATCAATATAAAAGTGTGCAATCTAGCACACGAATATGGCCTTTATTATGTTTGTTTACTCGGCCATTAGGGGTGAAAATGTTTGTTTCTATTTCCTTACAAACTCCACGGCCTATCGAAAGAGGTTAGGACACAGGTCTTAAACAGTTGGGTACTGCGCATGCGCAATGTAACAAGAGCTGCGTTACTATTGGCTCAATTATGGTGAGTGCAGACTGCGCATATCTCGTATGCGTAGATGACTTCTCCTCTTTTAACCATCCTTGACAAACTCAAGGGGTCTCTTCAGAATAAATTGAATATTATGACGTCCAACTGCTAACTGATAGCTAATGCTAAGTAAAAAAGTTAGTAGTGCAAAGTACAAAGTACAAAATAAATATACCAGATATAAAAATACAAGGAGATGAAGAAAACTGTTAAAAGTGAATATAGTGCAGAAGAGACTGTTAAAAAGTGAACATAGTGCAGAAGAGACTTAAAAGTGAATATAGTGCAGAAGAGACTGTTAAAAGTGAACATAGTGCAGAAGAGACTGTTAAAAAGTGAACATGGTGCAGAAGAGACTGTTAAAAGTGAGTATAGTGCAGAAGAGACTGTTAAAAGTGAATATAGTGCAGAAGACTGTTAAAAGTGAATATAGTGCAGAAGACTGTTAAAAGTGAACATGGTGCAGAAGAGACTTAAAAGTGAATATAGTGCAGAAGAGACTGTTAAAAAGTGAACATAGTGCAGAAGAGACTTAAAAGTGAATATAGTGCAGAAGAGACTGTTAAAAAGTGAACATAGTGCAGAAGAGACTTAAAAGTGAATATAGTGCAGAAGAGACTGTTAAAAGTGAACATAGTGCAGAAGAGACTTAAAAGTGAATATAGTGCAGAAGAGACTGTTAAAAGTGAACATGGTGCAGAAGAGACTTAAAAGTGAATATAGTGCAGAAGAGACTGTTAAAAAGTGAACATAGTGCAGAAGAGACTTAAAAGTGAATATAGTGCAGAAGAGACTGTTAAAAGTGAACATGGTGCAGAAGAGACTGTTAAAAAGTGAACATAGTGCAGAAGAGACTTAAAAGTGAATATAGTGCAGAAGAGACTGTTAAAAGTGAACATAGTGCAGAAGACTGTTAAAAGTGAATATAGTGCAAAAGAGACTGTTAAAAAGTGAACATAGTGCAGAAGAGACTTAAAAGTGAATATAGTGCAAAAGAGACAGTTAAAAGTGAATATAGTGTAAAAGAGACTGTTAAAAGTGAATATAGTGCAGAAGACTGTTAAAAGTGAGCATAGTGCATTATTATCCGTCCTGCAGACCTGATAGCTAATGCTAACCGTTAGTTGATAGCTAATGCTAATCGTTAGCTGATAACTAACTAATGCTAACCGTTAAGGCTACATTATTGTGTAGAAGTACATTATAAGGAACAACACTCATTTTGAGCCTATTGTTAGTGGTATTAAATATTTTACTCACTTACGTATGGAAAGCCGTTTGTTAGTCACTGTTTTTCAGCAACTAGTGGACTTTTTTGTCCCTTACTAGTTAACTAGTAAACATTTTGAGCTGCACTAGTTAACTAGTAAGGTCGAAAGGCTTTAACTAGTTAACTAGTGGACATTTTGGTCCTCACTAATTAACTAGTGCAGAAAATTGTAGGTCACTAGTTAACTAGTAAGGGCCAAAATGTCCACTAGTGACACTAGTTGTTGTCTTTTTGACCTTACTAGTTAACTAGTGCAGCTCAAAATGTTCACTAGTTAACTAGTGAAGGTCTTTTTGACCTTACTAGTTAACTAGTGAAGCTCAAAATGTTCACTGGTTAACTAGTGAAGGTCTTTTTGACCTTACTAGTTAACTAGTGAAGCTCAAAATGTTCACTGGTTAACTAGTGAATGTCTTTTTGACCTTACTAGTTAACTAGTGCAGCTCAAAATGTTCACTGGTTAACTAGTGAAGGTCTTTTTGACCTTACTAGTTAACTAGTGCAGCTCAAAATGTTCACTGGTTAACTAGTGAAGGTCTTTTTGACCTTACTAGTTAACTAGTGAAGCTCAAAATGTTCACTGGTTAACTAGTGAAGGTCTTTTTGACCTTACTAGTTAACTAGTGAAGCTCAAAATGTTCACTAGTTAACTAGTGAAGGTCTTTTTCACCTTACTAGTTAACTAGTGGCTCTTTTTGGCCCTCACTAGTTAACTAGTGCAGGAAATTGTAGGTGACTAGTTAACTAGTGAGGTGAATATGTCCTTTACTAGTTAACATGTCAAAGCTTTTGCAGCTTACTAGTTATCTAGTAAGACTGTGGGCGTTACTAGTTCGGTCCAGAGGTCCACTAGTGTGTCAAAAAGCTGACTAGTTGGGACTTTGGTCCTACTAGTGTTGTGCACAGTCTCACTAGTAAGGCTTCTGTTGGAACTAGTTGGATAAAAGTGCCACTAGTTGCTGAAAAACAGTGACTAGTAAGAGTTTTTGTCCAACTAGTAAGACAAAATGTCCAACTAGTGCTGACAAAGACCGAACTAGTGACGTCTGATATCAAAGATATGGAATAAATGCTCAAACGGCTCTCCATATTTCCATAGTAACGGAACGATGTTACCGTTGCACAAAGCAGGTATTTATAGTGTCTTTGTCTCGTGGAGTCAGAGCTACACCTGCTGGGCAACGACAGCAACTGCAACGAGCGCGTGAAGCCGATCTCACCCAACGGGTCATATTGACAAAGGACAAAACTGTGTGCGTCATACACACTTCATAGTGTTGCAGATGTTGAAAAAAAACAACTGACATTGCTTTTAACCAATCAGAATTAAGGCTCTTGTTTTCACTAACCAATCACTGAGGGGGATTTGTTACAATCAAGTTCGGTAGCCCCGCAGAGGACTATATATATATATAAACGGTTGGAGGAATATATGATCTAGGAATGTAGCTGCAGCAGAAAAACCTCAGAAGCCATTTGAGATGAAGTCCACTGGTTGAGAAAAGAAAAGCCCTCATGAAGATGCTGAAATCAACGAACATGGTTACATTTCTGTCTCCCGTCTCCTCTATTTCACCATGGCAGCTGTCAACCGACGGGGACATTAGCAAAGCGGGGTATCAAGCAGAGTTAAAACGTCATTGATTATGATGATGAAAGAGGAGGAAGAGAGAGAGTGTGTTGTTTACTATGTAACACCGTGAGTCTTTTTCTCCAGCGTCTCTCACAACCCAACGACTGAGTTAACTTCACAGAGAAAGGAGGCAGCTCCAGCTTTTCCAAATGGCTTCTGTGAGCCTTGTTTCCAGTCCCCCAGCCCCTGTTGTTCTTGACAAAAACACCACAGACTCTGAGCTTGCAGGGGATGAAAGGTCGAGTAACATTCTTATGCTTAATACGCATCATCTGTGCCTTTCAGTGCTGTGGGGGTCTACATGCTTGTGTTACTGTATTATTATTATTCTAACCATGAAATTGCAGGGTATATAGGGTCCCCCCTACAACAAAAATCGTTTGCATGCTTTTGGTGCAGTTGCAGTCCAAATAAATAGTCTTAGATTTCCCATCACTTGATCATTTTTCATGCAAGATAGCGGCATCGTTTGTGTTGTTGTGGTGGTGGTGGTGCTTGGGGATGAATTCATGGCTTCATTGTTGCCATCTGCAGGAGACTATGCAAATGACTCTGGTGTGAAATGCCACCACGCCCATCATCCTCGTACTGGAGGCTACTACTCCTCCTACTGGGCACCTGGCAGTACTGCTGAGAGAGACTGGGTTCACACAGGGGGGGTTGAGAGATTATAATGCTTCTGGTGGACACAGGCCATGTCCTTGTGGTTGGTTTGTAATCCTTACAGGGGGCTGTCAGACCATGTAAACAAAGAGGCACATGCAGGTGTCAAATCAAAGATTTCACCAGGTGATTTCACTGTTCAAGCAAAGAAGAAGATGTAGTGTTTGGTTGGAACAAAAGCAGGTGTATTCTCAGCTGTTGAAGGCCCTGTTTCACACTTTACAAGCCTCACTTTGTGCATATGTTTTTCCACGTACATGGATAGTTTACTGCTTCTGCTGGATACAGGCCATGTCCTTGTGATTGGTTTGTAGTCCTTACAGGGGCTGTCAGACCATGTGAAACAAAGAGGGACATGAAGGTGTCAAATCAAAGATTTCACCAGGTGATTTCACTGTCTAACACAAGTTCAAGCAAAGAAGAAGAAACAGATGGTGTAGTGTTTGGTTGGAACAAAAGCAGGTGTATTCTCAGCTGTTGAAGGCCCTGTTTTACACCTTACCAGCCTCACTCTGTGCATGTTTTTCCACGTACATGGATAGTCTACTGCTTCTTAAAATGGGTCTGAAAAGTCATGACGTATTCCCAATAGGGACTTCAGATATGATTGTAAGTGCTCAGTAAGGATGATTGTGGTTTTATTGCACCTTGTGGTGTTCCTGTAATTACGGTATCAATGAGAGATTATAATGCTTCTGCTGGATACAGGCCCATGCCTGTGTCCTTCTGATTGGTTTGTAGTCCTTACAGGGGCTGTCAGACCATGTGAAACAAAGAAGGACATGCAGGTGTCAAATCAGAGATTTCACCAGGTGATTTCACTGTTTAACAAGTTCAAGTAAAGAAGAAGAAACAGCTGGTGTAGTGTTTGGTTGGAACAAAAGCAGGTGTATTCTCAGCTGTTGAAGGCTGACTTGCAGTCCCTGTTTTACACCCTACAAGCCTCACTCTGTATATATGTTTTTCCACGTACATGGATAGTCTACTGCTTTTAGTTCTTAAAATGGGTCTGAAAAGTCATGACGTATTCCCAATAGGGACTTCAGATATGATTGTAAGTGCTCAAGTAAGGATGATTGTGGTTTTATTGTGGTGTTCCTGTAATTACGGTTTCACTGGAATATACATTTTTCTATATACGTTGAATAGTTATGCTGGGATATTATAAAAAAATACAATAAAGTAGAGTTAAAGATATCTCACTGCTGTGCAAATTGAAAGTAAAATATGTGTTGTGCAAATTTGAGTAGAATGTGCTTTGTGCATTGCCACTCACTCTTATACCATCATGGGGTCGTGGTTGCAGCAAAGTAATAGTAAGAAAAGCCCAAACTCTGCCAAAATTATGCTCACTTACTGATCAGAACAGTAATAGACGTTATTGTCTTTAAACATTAACTTCACTGTGTTCCACTGCCCAGCATTGGACACACTGCAAAGATTTCCTGCCTATTAGATATTTACATTCCTTGTTATTATTCCTTTGGGACGCTCCTACAGGAGTGCTCAGGCCTCTCAGCCAGATAGCTTTTGTTGACATTCCATCAAAATGTTTGCTTTTTTGCTATTTAAATAAGAATTGTTTACCTTTATATAACAGTAATAACGGACCTCTGTCATAAATATATATATGTGACGCATCTCTGACTCCAGGTTGTCGTTAAATATATGAACTAACGTTTCCATGGATGTTACTCAACCTGAGGTTGAATATAATTTGGCTTTCATGAAATAAATTCTCACTGGTTCACAGGAAATCAACTGTTAGCTTTGAGTTATTGACCGGATGCTTTAGCACAGGAAAGGCTTAGGGCGTATTGGAAACTGTCTGGAATGATATTTAGTACTTTGCTCCAAATGAAGGGAAAAGACATTATGACAGTTTTATTGTAATTTAATTTCCATCTCTTATTAAATCACTACAGCAGGTGATTCTGGATTATGGTTTCGCTCGTGATGTGAAAAACATTTGAGTTATGCCTGAGGCTGAGAAATACAGTGTATAAACCCTTATACTTATAATGACTGTTTTCCTGTTTTTAGAGAGGATGGTGAACTGGAAGATGGAGAAATAGACGACGAAGGGATTGGAATTGAAGAGGAAAACAAAGAGGCTCCAGAGGTGAATGAAGACAAAGAGAAGGAAAAGGAAAAAGAAAAAGTTAAAGAGAAGACTCACAGGCACTCCAGGAAAAGATACAAGAAGACCAGAGAGAAGAGGAGGTCCAAAAGGAGGAGGCGTGACAGACAGAAGGTAAGATGCTTTAATACTTGAGTGAAGGCATGAATGTGAACAACTTTTAATAACTCAAAATGAATTTGAATGTTTTTCCTTTGTTCCCTCTCCTCAGCACCACTCCCCTTCCAGCAGCTCCAGCTCGGACAGTTATGACTCTGACTACGACCGACCAGAAAGGCCTAAAAACCGGAAGAGCCAGGGATCTGATGGCCCGTCCTCTCAGGTGAGTTTACCACCGCTGGCATGCTGACGGTAAACATTCATAAAAGGCATCATTGTGTGACATTTTTCTCTTTGGTCGGTTGACTCGCCAGCATGGACGGGAGTCAAAGGGAGGCCACGGCAACTCACAGAAGTCCCCGCCGCACAAGAGCAGCGATTTTGACAAATACAGCGACTACAGTGATGACAAATACGACTACGATGAAGAGGAGGAGGATTACGAAGATGACATGTCCGAGTATCCAAAAGAATCAATATCCCAGAGTCGGGGAAAGGGACGCCACGTGAAGAGAGGAAGCATGAGAGGGATGAAACAGCAGCAGTGTATGAATGCTTTTTCAAATTCATCATTCATGTAGTAATTTATCTAGAATTACTGTGAATGATAACGTTTGTTGTGTTTTATGTTTGATCATTTTTCAGTTGGGCAAAGAGGAAGAGGCAGAGGGAGCGGACCAGGAAGAGGACGGGGGATGCTCTACAAGAACAAGAAGCTGAAGGGCAAACCCTGGGGAGGACGCGGGCGAGGTCGAGGAGGAGACCAGGGCATGGACGACATGGTACCGGTAAGTGTGCCCCGGAAAATTCAGCCGTATTTCTTTATATTATTTTAGTAGAATATAATACTCTACTACCTGAGCCACAGCTGCCCCCCTAATAATTACATTACTATTATATTAGTCATGGAGAATCAAGCTAAAGTATTGTATATACTTTTAGTGTCTACAAAACAATTTAATATGTGTAGCAGTTGGTGATATAGAAGAAAGGAACTGAACCCAAACCCAGACAGTAGAGGAGGCAGCAGAATGAGTTCATTGATTTATTGTGAAAATGGCTTACACGCTTTGGACACAAGTCAAAATGCAGGTAATGGCAGCCAGGTAACATGTAGCAGTAGCAGGTAGACAACAAGAAATCCAAAACACCGGGAACACTAAACACTGGAAAAACAAAACCACTACGAAGAACAGGCTGGAAAACTAAGCACAAGGTACGAAGACAAACTAGCAATGAAACAGGGGAAACACACAGACTAAATACACAAGCAGAGCAGGGTGATTAGGCACAGGTGGACCAAATCAGGGCAAAAGTAAAAAAAAAACTACAAAATAAAACAGGAAACGGTCTAAATATATAATAATTTGTTATTCATTCATTCATTCATATAAATGCATACATGAGACAAGGAAAAACACAGCAAATGGAAAACCTCGAACAAAACCTCTAGATAGCTGATGACATAAAACCAAAGCCAGATAAACAAATAAAACTAAAAGATTATAATGCCAGATAGTCTAAACTAGCTCTGGACACAGAGATGAATATTACAATATGCATTTTTTTTTTTAGAAACCTGAACAACAATTAAAAGTAAAAAAGGTCAGTCTTGTATTTAGTTTCAGCTTTTGACTGTCCTGTTCAGCTTTGTATGTTGTTGTTTATTTTGTGTCACAGGAAGGAAAAAACTCTTCCGGTTTTCAGAAGAAACGGCCAATAATGAGCAAAGAGTTCATCAATCAGCACACAGTCGAACACAACGGCAGATACATCTGCAAGTATTTCCTGGAGGGTCGATGCATCAAGGTATAGTAGTGCTAATGTTGTTTTACTTGCTTTAACAATGTACACTGAAATATTTTTAAAAGCATAAACACTTTCCTACCTGAAAGATTTGTTTTGTCTTCATACAGGGAGAACAGTGCAAGTTTGAACATGAGCTCGTCGTACCCGATAAGAAAAAGGAACTTTGTAAATTTTACCTCCAAGGATACTGCAGTAAAGGAGATAATTGCATTTACATGCACAATATCCTTCACTAATGACAACAAGTGTTTTTAAGTACATTTGTGTAATTGCATCGCATTATTACCTTTTTAATTAGTCTTGTTCCTTAACCTGTGATTGCACATGAATACCCGTGCAAGTTCTTTCATACCGGAGCCAAATGTTATCAAGGGGACAACTGCAAATTCTCCCACGAGGCTTTGTGCGACGTGACCAAAGAGTTGCTCGATAAGGTAAAAGAAAAAGTGTTTTTTCAACTCTTCTATGCCAAAGAGATTCTCTGCTCTAATGGTCAACAACTGTTTAATTTCTGACTTCATTTATCAGATCATTAACACTGAGGAGGAGAACGCCCGCGAGGATGAGATGGAGCTGGAGGATCTGAGAAAGCAGGGTATCGCCCCGCTTCCGAAGCCTCCTCCTGGGGTGGGGTTGCTTCCCACTCCTGGTCAGAGCAGTCCTACAGACGGGGCGTCTGGCCAAGCGGGGAAGAAGATCCCCTCCCTGTTTGAAATCAAGGTTCAACCGACTGTAGACTTGGCACAAAAAATTGCTCTGAGGTAACCAAAATCATCTGTAATCAAACTCAAACCAAACTCTAAAGAGCGTCCTCTCACCCTAATTGTGCACATTATTTTTCAGCGGATCCAACTTCTCCCAGAATCAAGGTGAAGACACCGATGAGTTCGGTGGAGGCTCGGAGGACACGCAGAGTGGAGGTATGGTGCCTTCAGGGCCCTCTGGTCCTCCTATTCCTCCCCCTGGATCACCACCTCCCATGGGTCACCTCGTCGGACCGCCCATGCCACAGAGCCCCCCAGGACATCACCCACCACACGGGTTTCCAATGCCGCCACCAATCCCCCCCCCTGGTCATCCCCCACCCTTCCTTGGAAACCGACCCAATATGAACATGCAGATGCCTCCCTTCCCTCCTGTACCAGATCTACAGATGCTGCAGAATCTCTTCCCTTTTCCATCGATGGGTCAGAACCCGGTAGAGTTCTTCAGCAGCTTCCTCCGAAACCAGGCCATGGCTCCACAAGGAGGTCAGGTTTTATATTAATATCATTATCCAATAGGCTAATTATCTTTTAACCGTTTAACTGAAATTGCAAAATTGTTGTTTTATTTTCAATGTAGTAGACCCTGGTGTGGCCTTCATGCAGAACCTCCAGCAGCAGGTGGGTGCAGAGTCACAGCTGCAGTCTTTACCACCAGCAGTACAGAAGGCCATCTTTTTACACCTGACACGGCAGCAACAAGAGTCACATCCAAAGGGAAATGAGCCACAGAGAGCAGAGGGACAGGATGATAACAATGCAAACAGAGGTAAGTGCCCATGGGCATGAAGCTGAATTAATTTAGATAAAATAAAACCTAAAATCCCCTCAGAAATGGAGTAAATAGACTTGTATTACCAAGGAAAATGATCCAAACACCTCAGTAAACAAACATGCTCTGAGAGAACAAGCATTTAAATATGATTTCAGGGCTCTCAACTAACTTTTGACACCATCCTCCTGGAACCGTCCCGAAATATAACCTAAGCCATCCCGAAATGAATACAGACCGTCCCAAATTTAAAATCTTTGTTTTTCTGCATTATCGTTAGTTAATCATTCAAAGTGATGTTTAACATAAATCTAACATCAAAAGTTATTTGTTTAAATTTGTTCATAAATTTATAATTGATCCAAAATGGGTTTTTTTTTATTTAAAAAGTAATCTTATTGTTTGTTTTTTTATTTATAGTTTGCATGTTTGTTTTGATTTTGATGTCAACAATGTAGCTAAGTTAAATTAAAATATTTTGTATGTGTAAAAAGTAGCATTTGGTCAAGGATAACAAGATATTTTGCATATGGGCCCCAAAAAAGCTAGATGACATCCTTAAGCCCTGATGGTCTAATCTTTTCTTTAACAGATGAAACTACAAACTGGTACTCAAGCGATGAGGAGGATGGAAGCTGTGTTACCTCCATCCTTAAATCTCTCAAGAAGCACAGCGAGATGCAGCAGTCCCAATCCAAGCCCCACCAGGCCGCCCCATTGGCTCCAGCGCTGGGTGACCCTCGGCTCGGGAAGGAGAGGGCCACGCCCAGCGACCCCCGCGTGAAGATGGACCCGCGACAGCGACCCCCGGATGTGAAAAAGGAGCCCGACGGAGCTGCAGACCCACGGTTCTCCAGAGACCCCAGGAAGATGAGACCGATGGAGCCGAGTTCCTACCGCCAGCCGAGCCACTCTGTTCCTAAGAAGCTTCCTACAGGAGATGAGGATGATGAAGGAGAGCGGGAACTCAGGGACAAAGCAGTTCTCATCCCTCTAGAGGCCGGACCCAATATGGTGCTGCGCGACCCTCGTTGCCAGTTAAAGCAGTTTAGCCACATCCGGGTGGA
Source organism: Sebastes fasciatus (assembly GCF_043250625.1). Classification (NCBI taxonomy): domain Eukaryota; kingdom Metazoa; phylum Chordata; class Actinopteri; order Perciformes; family Sebastidae; genus Sebastes; species Sebastes fasciatus. The sequence continues at coordinate 16,232,535 of NC_133803.1, forward strand.
CATCCTGCTCCAGCAGCCAGCCTTCGCTCAGACAGTGGTGTGGGGCCCTGAGGACCTCATCCCTTCCCTGGTGCCCAAACAGGAACTCTCCATCAACCTGCCTCTCCCTCCCCTAATAGCAGACGCTCAGATGAACCGAACAAGCCTGCCTGACCACCCCCCCGTCTCCAGCCCTCCGTCGATCGACCCCAGACTGGTAGCTGCACGTTTGAAGGAACGTATGAGTCGATTACCCTCCGGATCTTTAGAGTCTCGATCCTCCGCTGAAAGACCCATAGATCCGCGTCAGCAGAAGACTCTGGACCCCAGACTCAAGCGTACATTAAGCCTGGACTCCAAGCTGCTGGGTCAGAAAGTGCCCTCCTCTGGGGGAGGAGTTGTGGACCCCAGGCTGCAGAAGGCCACTGCTAGCTCCTCTCCTCACGTTGTCCAAACGAAACCAGAGCCTGAGAAGCTGCCACCTTACGCCCCTCGTCTGGCATCCTCTGGTGGAGGGCTAGAGAGCCCCACCACAATCCTCGGGGGCATCAGTCTGTACGATCCTCGCGCTCAAACCGAGCAGGCTCAGAAGGAGCAAGCAGAGCCTCCAAAAAAGATTCTGAAACTCCTCGCTAAGAAAGACAATACGCCACCGCTCGCTGCTAAGAAAGACAATACGCCACCGCTCTCACCAACCCAACGAAGTGGCTCTTCCGAAGAGGCCAAAAGCACAGACGCTGCCTCAGATCAGCCTCCGCTTTCCAGTTCTCCCACCGTGCCTCCCGCCTCACCCGTCAAACCCCCCGCAGTTCATAACCTCCCCATCCAGGCACTGGCCGGGCTGATCCGACCCCAGTACACTGACCCCAGGCAGGCCAAACCGGGAGGACAGGGCTCTACAGGAGCACAAGAAGAGGCAGAGGACAAGAAGCAAGGGGAGAAGAAGCAAGGGGAGAAGAAGCAAGAGGAGAAGAAGCAAGAGGACAAGAAGGAGCAGGAGAAGGAGCAAGAAGAACCAAAAAAGGACGATCCAGACGAGGCAGACGACAGGACGCTTAAAGACGTTTTCAAGACTTTTGATCCCACTGCTTCCCCTTTCTGCCAGTAAAACACCCCGGTGTGGAAACGTATAACAGTCACAGAAGATTTGTATTTTGATGAGGTCTATTAATCTTTATTTAGCTTTACATGAACCTATTTATTTCTGTATATAAACGATCCTGTATAGAATCACATACTATCTAGTGCACCACACAGTTGTCAGTATGGAGATGATGCTATTGTGCACAGACACAAGTGTATAGTTACTTTTGACATAATCAGATTAATGCTGTGTTTTTAAAAGTGTGTCTGTTAAAGCCACACAGGTGTTTTCAGTTAATCCTGACTGTGTGGGCGTGTTTAGACTGTAATTGATTGACACTTTCTCCTGTTAGCTTTGTTGCACCTGTTAGGGCGGGACAAATTACACCTGTATCATTTCTTATTGGTAGATGGAGATTTGTGACCTCATAAATCCCCATCAAAGCTCCTGAGCTGAGGTCTACTCAGCCAGAATGACTGAAAACGCCTGTTTAGGTGTACCTTTTTATCATTGTGTAATTTTCATGTACGTTTTAAACAATCAGAAAAAATAATATTATGTTAACTTGTATAGCTTTCAGTAAGGACTGACCCATATGGGTTCATTCCAGGCATTACACCCTGTACAATAGATCATCCACTCACTCTTCATGCAGAGAGATGAGGCTAAATAATCGATCAAACAACAACTGTAAGAACTCCCTTGATATTTTTTGTATTTCTTTATTTATTTCAAGACACTTTTTTTTATATTATGATATATTTCACTGTTTATGCTCACTTTTATGATGAGGGATTTTTTTCAACAGATGTTTTCTTGAATATTTACTCTCTTTTTTTACCACACACCCTGATATGATTTTGTGATTTAAGTAACCTATTTGAAATTTCTTTGGAATTACTGCCAAATTACATGTTATAAACATTATTTAATAATTATATGCTAAAATAGCATATATTTGCTGGAAATGTATCAAATAAATTACCAGCTATTGGGAAATAGCGGAATATAATTATTAATATATTTAATTATTATAATAATGTTTATAATAAAGTAATTTTCTATACATTTTGAGGTAAATATTGGGGTAATTTGGCAGTATTTCCAAAGAGATTTCAAATAGGTTACTTGCGAATTATCACCTAATTACCATGACATTTTCAGACCTGTAAAATGTAGTGTTACCTTTTTCATTTTATAAATGCTTTGAGGATGTAAAGTTACTGTTACAGGCTTTTCTAACTTGTTAACCTAGCAGTAATGACACTTAATTGAGTAAATTAATGTCATTCCTCACACACTCACAGCTGTCAAGCTTGTAAATAGCAGGTAAACGTTTTTTCTTGTTTTCGACTGAATAAAAAATAGTTTACTATACAAAGAGAGAAAATATTATCTTGGTCACATTGCATTGATATAATATAAATATGACCTTTATGACTTTATGTTTCATGTTGAATTTAGTTGGAGTTGACTGTAGATGAGCTCATATGGGGTTATGTGTCTTACAGAGGGTGAATGTTGTGGGTTTAAGGTGGCATAATGCATAAAGCAGTTTGTATTATTGGACAGTTGTGTCTCTGTTAAGGTGAGCCGTGTTGGACTAAAACTAAGCTATGTACTTTTTTTTTAATCGTTTTCATAATTCACTTTGTAAATGCCTATTTCGTATCACGTGTACAGTCTGTTTTTGAGTGTTTTAATGAATAATGCTTTATTTTTTCCCGTCAGTTTGGTGGTTATGGTTGTGATAATACTGTATGACATTTTAATGACACATTATGCCCGTCACATTTCAGTGATTTTATTATGAATGGCTGAAATAAAGAGATAAAACATTTATTTCAGAATCACACGTCGAGTTGCGTTGTCTCATTTTAGTAACATGTCCAGCATTATATCACATTACAGCGTCAATACAAAATATTTGATTGTCATCCACCTTGCTGAAGTGGCCTTGGGTGTGACAGTCTGTTAATAGCTCCTTATAAGAATTGAGTGGTTTTCATGTTATTATATCAAATAGAAAACAAAAATGTATCTGTGTTAGGCTCCTTTTTTATTTATTTAAAAAAATAATAAATAAATAAAATAAAAAGATTGTTGTAAAATAACTTTGTATATACAAACTAAACTAAATGAATTCAAAGAAATGGTGGTTAAAGTTATAGGCAATGAAGACTCATAAAAACAAGGGTATACTGTAAAAAAAAAGGTGTAAAATAACGGACATTTTCCGGCAGCAGGGGTGCCAGAAAATGTCTGTTAAAAAACAGAAAGATACTGTCCGTTAATTAACATAAATAAACTGTAAAAAAAAACAGTAATTATCTTTATATAATTAGCCTTTATTACTGTAATTTTACAAGAAATATTTTACTTTTAACATATATTTATTGTTAGAATAGTCATACACCGTAAATCTAAGACCATTTACATATAAATCACAAATTAAACATTTAATTTTACGTTGCAAAAGCCCAAATTTACATTAACTCAGAAGTTTTGCAAAAAAAATCTGTTTTTTTTTACAATAATATTTTTAGAATTCCATGAAATCCTTTTCTTCTAACATAAATTATTTGTTAAAATAGAGTCATAAACCTCTAAAAAACAGAATAATTATCTTTAAAAATGATCAAGAAAAGCTTAAATACAGATAGTTACGATTGTGATTACAAAAATACTGTAAATCTAAGACCATTTACATATAAATCACAAATGAAACATGTAATTTTTAAAAAAAAATCTGTCATTTTGAAATACAGACAAAACATTTTTTACAGTGTATATACAGTAAGTCTAACTGGTGATGATTCACATCTTCTTAGGCTTCTTGAGAAACAACTTGTGTTTTGATGGGGTAGCCGTCACTTGTAGCCAACTGGCGGGGCAAGACTGGGTGCTACTGGGTGGGATGAGGTCTTCCTCAAACCCAGCTCATCAGTCTCTGGGTTGGAGGTCTGCTGGGCTCGATGGATCTCCAGTTTCCTCCTCCACTGGAAGCACAAGGCCGTAGCCTCCGCACCGTCTGAGTTTGGCTCCGGCTGCTTCAAACCCTGGAACAAGAGAGTAATGGTGCAGCTTTAACAGCCGAGGAGATAACTCACTTCTGCATCTTATCTAGCTATATAATACACGGAGAAGACCTCATATCATTCCAGATTAGTGTGTGATGTTAGATTTACTGTGATGCAGGCTGTCTCTGCAGCGTGGACCCCACGCAGGACCGTCTGGAGTAGATTTTGTGCGTTCTTCACCAGGATCTCATCAGACGATTTGCACCCAGGTGTTACAGCGTTGACACTGAGGAAACATGAAGAAATACTGTTTCTTTACCCTACTTCAGCATTCATTTCCTGTGGAGCTGCAAAGATCAATTAGTTGTCAACTATTAAATTAATCTCCAACTATTTTGATAATCGATTAATCGGATAAAGTCAAATTTCTCTGATTCCAAAATTCAGATTCTTAACTGTGAATATTTTCTGGTTTCTTTACTCGTCTATGACAGTAAACTGAATATCTTTGAGTAGTGGACAAAACAAGACATTTCAGGACGTCATCTTGGGCTTTAGTAAACACTGATCGTCATTTTTCACCATTTTCTGACATTTTATCGTCCAAACAACTAATCGATTACTCAACAATGAAAATAACAGTTAGTTGCAGCTGTATTTTCTAGCTTAGTTTTCAGCGTGTGATTTCTGTCTCCTCTCTTCTGACCTGGAGATGATGTTGAGCTGGTTGGTGATGGTGAGAATCTGCTCGACTATGAGGGAGAGTTCAACCGTACACTGTTTATCCAGGCAGTGGTTGGCGATGACTCTGATGAACTGAGTCACCGACTGGCAGTTTGAGATCACATCTTTGGCAGCAGTGACAAAAGCCTCTTTATTCTGGAATAAAAAAGGAATGATTGTGGATGAGGGTTGCCTGTGAAATATCAAGATCAAGGCAGAAAAAGTGCCCTCTGGTGGTCGTTACCGGTATCGGGCCTTTCTTCCTCAGGTACTGAGTCATGTAGCACAATGTGTCGGCCATCTTCCTGGTCACCTGGACAATTCTGTTGTCTTTAGGATCCCAGCTGTCGCTTTCTTGTTTTAGAAAAAGGGACGTGTAGGTCAGCGAAGGAGCCTCTTTGTATGCGCCAAACACACCGTCCTATAGAGAAACATACGGTGTGATTTATTGTGACATAAAAGAGCTTTAAAATCGTGTTAATCATGAGATACATACATATTTCTCCATGTTTCCGGGTCCATATTTGGCTGCCACGTTCATATTTGGTTCTGCAGCATCTACACTGCCTTTCTGCCAAGGTGTCATTGTCATGTCAGAGGGAAACTCCACTTCTTTGACTTTAAATGGGACTGGAGCCAACACGTCTTTAACATCCTCAGGTGCTTTTCCCTGTAGACCGGCGATGATGTGCTCTTTAGCCTCTTGGTGAATCCCGTCCTGCTTCCTGACCTCCTCCACCACATAGTGAGCTTTGGCCGCCCAGCACTGAATGTGCACGTCCAGACTGAGCGTGTCACAGATGTAGCGAGTCTCCACCACGAGCCTCGCCCTGCTGATTATATCAGAGATCTGAAAAGACAGCCGGTCGTTGATGGACCTCAGGTTAGAGCGGGCACGCGGGTCGCGGACGTAGTTCAAGCAGGCCTCGACTCTTTCGGTCGCAGGTTTTACATTTTCGAAAAGCTTTTGAGCTGCGTCGTCAAATTTTCGCTCCGGGTCTTCTGCGTTCTCCCTAAAGTGTTTGGCAGCGAAATGAGCGACGCTGACAATGTTTCGAAGTGCTGCGTCATAATCCTTATTCGCTTTGCTTAAATGACCACAAAGCACTCTGATTTTAATCAAAAGATGTCTCTGAAAGAATTCAGATTTTGCAAGTTGCATGACGCTTGGTGTTAAGTCGAGCTCTTCGGCAGCTCTGAGATAAGCATCAGTCAGGGTTCTCAGTTCATCCTGTTGTCCTGTTAGCTGTTTGGATTTATAAGCACTTCTACAGTTTAGGCTGGTCAGCCTCGCCGCCTCTTGGATTCGAAGCGAGTTCTCCGACAACGTCGATAGTTGTTTCTGAGGGTTCAGCTGGTTCACAGCAGCTGACGTTCCCAACATCTTATCAAGAGAATTCAGCAAAACCTGAATAGAAAGGCCCCAGAGGATGCAGAGTCCCTCTAGTTGATCCACCTGTCCTCGCAGGGAGGTGGAAAACTCTACCAGATACTTGGTGTTGTTCTGGGCTTTGTTCAGCTTGTTGTGTAAAACGCTGAATGTTTCTTGACCGTCGCTTTGCGAGGTTAAATCAGACGACGTCAAGAGCTGGACCACGTCAGCACACAAAGTCATCACTTCGTTTAGTCGCTGCGTAACAGTGGCTGCTGTTGTTCCTCGCAGCTCGGTGTAAACAGCATGATACCAGCTCCCGGCTACTGGCAGTAAAACCTTTCGGGTGTTGTTAATAAGGTCGGTGAACTGCGTGCTGTGTTTGTAGACGCTCTCCGTGCTCATCGCCGAGCTCATCGCCGTCTCTTGAGCGGTCTGGACGAGCAGCGGCGTCAGCGACACCAGCTCCGCTCTGAAACTCTCCAACGTCTGACAATCGACCGCGTCGACAACGGCCAGGGCTTCCTTCGCGGCTTGGGCGTAACAGTTCGACAGCTCGAGAACGCCAGTGCAGGCCTGGTTGAGCGCTGTGACATCTTTGCCTTTAGTCACAGTCACAACTTCATACAAGAGGGGCAAAAGGTCAAATTCGAGAGGCTTGTGGATCAGTTTGGGCTCAGCGGAGACAGCTGGGATGTATAAATCACCCGTGTCATATTTATGAGTCGGTTCTGCTTCTATGGTTTCCTCATCTGAGCGCTCCTCCTCATGTTCAGTTTGTGAATCCCTCTCCATAACCTCCAAAACAGGAGAGCCTCTTATCATCAACTCACAGGTGTCTCTGGTTGGCACACGTGAGATTTCAGGCTGACGCGCCCCCTCTCGCAGCGGGCTCAGGAGATGTGGATGCTGCTGGCCGTCCAGTCCCTTTCTGAGCACTTTCAGATGCTGAATAGCCATGGCCACATTATCCGAAAAAGCAGAATAAACCTCCACATTAAGACTGGAACCTGAAAGCATGTCTCTGACCGACTCGCCCACTTTGGTTCGAGACGACTGAACCTGTTTCAGCAGCACCAGGAGGCCGTTCCTGTAGATGGGGTCATCGCTTTTATCCAAGTGCCTCCTCACCGAGTGAACCGCCAGCTTCATGTGACAAATAAGGTTCGCCGCGTGTTCATTAAACAGTTTATAGCTTTGCTCTCTGTACGCCGCGTCACACCCGCGCCGATCGTCGACCACCTCGTCAATAGCGATACTGGTGAACTCCCTCACGTCCATTACATCGCTGAGAGCATCCTGAAGCTGACCGGTCTCCTCCTCCCACTGTTGACACACCTCGTGAAGCTCCTGAATAGTTTGCGTCGAATTATCCGCCAGCTCCAGCGACAGAGGCGCGATCCGAGCTCTGAGTCTCGCGAGGCACACTCGCGAGTTCTCCACGTTCTCCAAACTTTTCACGTCAACAGCAACGGCTGAGGTAAAATTCGCCACTTGGATTATTCCGTCCGTGGAAGATATGAAGTCCTCAACTAGTGGCTGAATAAAGCTCAGATCCGTCTCTGTGGTTGAATGTGCAACCAGGATCTGTCTCGTCACACTGAAAAGCTCCTCGACTGTAGAAGACGCTGTAAGAAATGTGTCCAAGACTTGATAAAGAACGGCGCTCATCAAGGTTTCGTCGAGCATTTGTATTTGCTGCGCCAACAACGTGCACATCTTCTCAATGCTCTGATCCTCGGAGGTCTTTAAAATCCTTCTTATATCTGACCAGAACTGTAGGATGTGACGACAATGACCCACCACTCGTTGTTGAAGCTCTCTACGAGAAGAGTTTGCCACCACCATACAGTGAAACACAAGATCTCTCACCACGCTGTCAAAGCCGCTGCCTCCGATAGAGGAGGAACTAGCGAGTAGCTGCAAAAGACTGTTCCTCCTCTCTGTGTAATACCCACAAGCACCCAGTGATCCAACGTGGCGTTCACTTTTCAGGGTCGTAACAATGTCGCTCACTGTGCTCTGCACCTTGTCCAGGATGTATCTCTTGGCCGCCTGCGCCTGCTCGCTCGTAGGGTGTTTGATGGTCGTGCACGTGGCCGTGTGCAGCATGGAGATGCACCTCCTCAGGGTCTCCAGGGAATCGAGGAGCTGTTTGGTTTGTCTGGGGTCCTGTAAGGCGTTCGCTCTCTCCGCCGTCAGACTGTTGAGGAGAAGCAGAGCCTCTGAAAACACCTGGAAAGATTTGAGTAGAGACTTGATGTCTGAGGCGGCGCCGAGCTCAGAGAGGCGCTCCAGGACTCCATCAGCGGCAGATACAACTCTCCTGACAGCAGCGTCGTCGTCCACTAGCAGAACCTGAGAGCAGAGAGTCAGATAAGGGTGCTTGTTACTGCTTGTTTCTTATCTTTTTTCAGCCATGCTAGTGTGTGTCTGTGGAGGGCAATGTCGGCCTGTGAGTCCATCATTTTGACTGAAATATCTATAAACTTCTGTTTGATTTCGTTCAACATTGTTAAAGTAGCCAACAAAATAATTAGCACACAGCAGCTTTCTTTAGCAGTTATCTATGACAGACAGCAGTGGAGCAATTCCTTCTTCTCCCTTCTGGGGAGAGCTTAAATGTTCCTTTGTTCCAAGTGCAATGAATGTGCTTAATTTGCACTGAACCTTGACTTAACTGCACTGCTCAGCAGCACTTTAACCATTATAATGGTTTTAATGGACAGATGCATCTTTTTTGTTTCTTTGCTGTAACTGTTGTGATTAATGTCCCATGTCCTCTTGTATGTTGTGTTTTTGCCCTCTACTGTAAGCCAAAATTTCCCTTGAGGGATAATAAAGATGAAATGAATTTAACAACTGTTGGATATATTGACATGAAATGTGGTACAAACATTCATGGTCACTGACCACTGACATTACAGATATCAGTCAGTATGTAACATTGGAAAAAGTTCATTGTCCTCACAAATTAACACAATTTAAAATGTTATTTCTAACACTGGAAGTTTAGGCCAAGGATCAGGGATGAATAACTGAGATAGAAAAGAGATATTTCAGGTGTAAAATGTAAAGCAGATAGCGGTTTGGCCTCTTGTGTTAAATGGGCTATAGTGTTCACATTTAAGAAAACCTCTGTGGAAGTAGATGCAGCTGTGGAAGATGAATCTATTCTTTGCTTTTAACCAGTCAGTATCTGCAGCCATCCCTTCTTCCCTACCTCTGTTTATGTTCAAACTTGTAATATCTAACATACTTGCAGAAAAGGTTTTATACCTATGCTTGCAGACACCTTTTAAACCAGGAGAAGATAAATCCTACTTTACTTTGACTACTCCCAGGAAGACGTTCTGTGTAGCAGTGATGAGCTCCTCTCTGTGCTCAGTCAAACTGGGCTGGATGCTGAGTTTCTGGGCTGCCAGCAGCACATGTTGTCCAGACACAGTGACCGACTCCAACAGGGACGACATCTCCATGTGCAAAACTTCATCCTCTGTGTCACCAATTAGCCTGGAAGTTAAAGAGAGACTGGTGTTAATGTGATAATACATTCTTTAGCTCAGTGAACTCCACACTATATGCACCTGGAGGCCACTGTTGCCATGTTGTCAGTAGCTCTAGCCACAGTCTGAGCTGCTGCCTCCAGCTGGATGAACTGCTCTGGTTCTTCTGCTCCGTCACACAGCAGCACCAAGTGGCACAGGTGACCTGCGATTGGGGCGACCACCTGCTCCACCGCCGCCGTCCTGATCAGCCCATGATCAAATAGAGAGGACATAGTTAGCAGTGGGATTCTCTCCGGTCAAAAGAAAGCGAGCTGTATTCACTGTGGTGGCTGTATTAATAATTCATTGTGTTCCACAGAGGAGCTTCAGTGTTTCATAGCAACTGGGGTCACCTGACCAAACACACACTGTGACCTCACCAAGTATAAAGAGTGATGCCTTTCTTGACATACTGAGCAATCCATGGATATGTACAGCAGAGTTGTTATTCCATTTTTGTGCATTTTATTTGGCTTCCGTAATGTAAATACGTTTCTGATCTGTGTTGGCTATAACGCTTATTTTTTTCATCAAAGCCTAGAAGAAAATTTCAAAAGCCCAATTCACTATTGTGTTTTGTGTGATTTGAATAAATATCTGAGATTTCCATGTTGTTGTTTTTTGTATTTATGGTGATATAACTATACATTCATGTGACATCAATGTAGCGTACATATTCTGATAGCCCAGTTTGTCTTGAAAAATGTGATGTAAATAACATGGTTGTGTATCACAGTGTTGAGGTTATAGATGCATTATTATAAAAGGAGACCAGGCGCACCAAAAATAGGAAAAATGGCTTACCAACATGAAGTGTCTTAATATGAAGTCAGTCTTGCCTGAGATATAAATAAAGGTAGTATAATTGATTCAAATTATATTTAAAAAAAAAAAAGTTTAACTTTTTAATTAGTATAGAAAACATTGAATTGCTTAAAAGTGTTAAAAAGTGGCCCACTTTTGCTGAATCCATCCAGAGTAAAATGTCAGAAAAAAAGTGAAAAATGCTTGTCACAATTTAAAATGTTTCCTATTTCCCCAAGATTACATCATAAAAGTGTTAATTTTATCTAGTGATGGAATGTAACTAAGTACATTTACTCAAGTAAGGAGCCATTCTGCACACTGAGTACTTCTACTTTTGATACTTTAAGTACAATTTGCTGATAATTCTTCTCTACTTTTACTTAAGTAACATTTTCAATTCAGAACTTTTACTTGAAATGGAGTATTTTTAGACTGTGGTATTTCTTCTTCCACCTATAATTTTATCCAAACAAAACCCACTGACAATTCATTTACAATGATGTAACAGTGAAAGGCAGTGAATCCTCATATTTAAGAAGCTAGAACTAGAGAGTGTTTGGCATTTTTGCTTGATAAATAACAAATTGATAATCAAAATTGTCACTTATTAATTTACTGTATAGGATGTACATACATACTGTAAATAAATAAGCAATGAAATGTTAGACCTTCATAATAAAAATGCTGTTTTTGCACAAAAAAAAATTATGTTAAAGCAAATATTACTGCATATACTGTACCTCCTAAAGAGTTTTCAAAGAACTTTGAATATGTAGTTGTTCATGGAGAGTTTTGTCTGTACACTTAGAGCAAAGCAGCCAGCAGAGAGCACCACACACCAACCAACAACCACACTGGACTCACGTTGACAAAAAACAGCATCCAGAGCCACGAAGTTTCACTCTAAAATTTATCAACAGATAAATATACAGCTCCAACATGACTTTAAACATCAAACATACAGCACACTATAATGGAAATGGTATTCAGTGACAGTAGTATACTCGGAACAAAAACCCCAAATAACGGTGTGATTAACAAACATACAAACGCAATATAACCATCACAGTTCAAATTTAGCAATAAAAATGTCAAGTGTCGGTTTCTCTGCATACAGACGGATGCAGAGGGAAGACGTGAATGTGTACAGTATATGCCGTCATGCCAGTGGACTTAAATGGTAAAATAAAGGTTCAATAAAAGATTCATACAGAACAAAATAGAGAGCCAAGCGATCATAGTGAGCCATAAAGTGTCTTAGCACTGAAACATATTAAAATATAGTTTTTGTTCTTTGGAATTGCACGTTTAAATCTGACTCAGGTCTACTGCAAAATATCTGTCTTCATATAATTATCACCAAATTTTCATTGATAAATTCTTCAAATTTTTTTTTTTTTAATGCATTATTTACTTTTTTTCTTCATGTTATTTAGCGATTAATGCTCTACAAATGTATAAAATAGTTAATATTCGTATTTCTTTAGGGACATTTAATATAAAATGCGTTCTGCAAACTTTCACTCACAATTAAACCCGGCTTTAAAAAAGACTCTCAACAACATGTGGGGTAAACATCTGAGTACTGAGGAGCTGTGAGCTTTAATAGTGGCAGATTTGTCGGGGAGCTGACATTCCTCAATGTTGACTTAAAATGAGCTTTTTCCCATGAGCCCCAAAGAGCTCGTTTATGTGTAGTGATTGAGTGCAGCACATTCCCACCTATTTTTGGGGCATTACTCATTGCCATGGGCCCCCGTTAAATGACTGTAGGTGGACTCCCATCACACACTTTCATCTGGCCGTGGAGAGTAATGCATCTCATATTTCACGCTAAAACCTGATGCCTAATAACATAATAGTAAAATTAAATATGGTCTGTTTAGGGTGAAGTCTGGAAAGGGTTTGGGAATAAATCACATCAGGTCTCGTGTCGTGACGCATAGTGAATCACACCTTACAGTCTTCACTTGAACATGGAAACTTTTGGGGGTCCATCTAAACAGTCAGCTGCATACCTGAGCAATCATTCATGCAAAAGCAGCTTCAGATAACTCTCTCTATACTCCTGCACATTGCACTTTCAAAACATGTGTTCATTCAAAGCATTGCAAGAGATTCAAATTTAAATCTGACAAAATCTCGTTGTTACATCCCATTTTTATCACCTACAAACCACCGGTTAAAAAGCCAGACCATAACTAAAGGAATGCTTGTGGAAAAGCTTGAAATGTGAATAATGGTATCATTCACAGCCGCTGCATTTCAGGCATGGATAATAAAGGAAACATGGCAAATAAAGTGTTAATAGAGAACTCCACAGTGCGGTTTGATTACCACATCCTGAACTAGATGCTAATGACCTCATGGAGCGCTTTTACTGGGCCCTCAGCGCCTCTGGGACAACTCTAGCGGATGACGTGAAGACTCAACGTTGTGTGCGTTGGTCCGAAACTCCGAATTAGCTCCGGCTGATTATCTGTGTGAGGGAGGGGCAGTCAGATGTGTAAAACAGATATATTCATAAGCCGGAAATAGTACAGAAAAGATACAATCTTTCACTCCCAGGAAGAACTGAATATACAAACGACTCCAATCATATACTGTACAGGACATATCTTTGGCATAAGAAGTAAAGCTATGGAGCCAAGGCATTCAGTCTTATCAAACATCAGTGCTTTTGGGAAAACATTCTGTAGGTACAGTATGTTTATAATGGCCTTCAAACCCCCATCTCTTCTCGAAGCCCAGTTTTTATACAATATGGCTTAAAGTGTATGTATAAAAATAAATTTGCTATGTAACACAGCCCTGAGGGTTTTGTTGTCCACCAGTACTCATGCCGTCGCCCCACATCCCCGTACGGATGTGGTTCTCCATCAACAGCTCCGCTCTCCGTCGAGATTAGCTGAATTTCCACAGCAAGTGTCCTCTGGCAAGCCACACTGTCACCTCAGAAGCCTGTTTCCTGGACCCCCCCACTCCCACCCGCAAAAAAACTATCAAGTCTCCAAAAAATATGGAGAATATTCTTCTCTTCCACATATGGAAGACTGAAGGGCCTGGTGCCACTGGGGCGGCTGGGCTGCGAGACCACGTGCTATTGGATCCTTCCTGACCCAATCCCTAATCTCATTGGCTCCTGTGGGACCCCCACCACGAGTCTCAGTGGTTCTTTTCCATCCAGTCCCAGCTTTCATCGCTGTCCTTCCTGTTCTTTTCAGCCTCGATGATCTCTCTGTAGCGCCGACGGAAGAATCCCATCTGTCAGAGAACGAGAGGAAGAACAATTGAAGTGGTTTGTAAGTTAGTGCGGTGTATCTGTGGTCAGATCTGACTACAGGAATGAAAAACCACATACTGTATACTTAACATATATCACCGCTGACCATTTTCCAAAGCATATCACAACTTTTTAAGGTAGATTTCCCTCTCTTGAGGTAGTAATTTAAAAAAAACTTACTTTATATTGATATTATCACGTCATATTAGCATTTAGTGACTTATTGGAAAATATGTCAACTTTTAAAGGAACAATTCAAAATGGAAATACACTTATTTACTCTCTTGAAGAGAGGTACGGCACGTGTCCACAGGAGTTGTCCTTTCCACGCTTCCCATTCATTGTCTATGTAAGCAGCCGTGCCATTCATTCTAGTAGTGTGGCGGCGTAATTCGAGAGACGGACCGTCACGTCGCCCGCTCCTCATTTTCATAAAGTTGCGGTCTAACTTCTTTATAGAAATCAGGGGCGTCCTACATGACTCGCCACCTTTGGAAAACTACCGAGAAACTACACACATTTTGGTGAACTATTTTCGTGGTATAAAAGAAGAAAGTCTCCAAATGAGCCGCCAAGTTGGTTTTGGTTTAAAAGCTGGGAGCCAACGAGGGAAAGCGTTTGTCCAATCAGGTGCCTGGTGTCTAGTGGCAGCCCATCAAGCGTCAAATGCAGGGAAGCGAGGCGATCCCTCACGTCCAAAAACGCCCCTGAGACGTACCCTTGGATTGATATGTCTGCACAGTAAATATGAAGCTACAGCTAGCAGCTGGTTAGCTGATTAGAACAGAATGTGGTGTTACTGGGGGTTACACCGTTATATCTCAGCTGTGAGCAGTACTGTAACCCTGACATATTCCTTTACCAACAGATATGTTGATGGTAACTTGCTGATAATTAAAAACAGTGTTGTCAACATAGTTAGAGAGCACTAACAACTATTAGTATTAGTTAGTATTTTTCAGCTGTAAAATGTCCTGCTCTTGGTTCTATTAACTACGTTTAAGGGATTGAAGGAAAATGTTTGCTATTGTTATGCATTTATGCTAAAAAGATATTGTTTGATCCAGTTTATCATTTGATTTTTCTACTTTTTAATATAAATATTGGTATCAGTCTCTGTCTCTGTGTATTGAACACTGATCTTTGTGTTGTAATGCAGTCACTAAAAGGGACTACATGTTGGTGCCTTCAGGGGCGGGCTCAGCTGCAGAAGAGCAACATTTTTAATGCAAAAAAAAAAAAGTGATTTTCAACATTTTCTTGCTTGTCATCTGGATTTGATTTTACACAGCTTGTAAGTGCAGTGTTATTCATCAGTCTCTTCTTTCAGCTGCATTATTACAATAATAACACCATTTTAACATGATAATAATAATAGCTCAAATCTTGAGTTCACCATGATGGATTATAATACATCTTATCTGTAAGTTCTCCTGCAGTGAAACAAATGGAAAATGATGGATGTTTTGGGGGGGTAGGAAATCAATTTGAAACATCATGGAATGGTATGCTTTGAAAAATGGCCGGCAGTACTGTAAAGTATACACAATTTGACGTTAATAAGCTAAACCGCCGGCATGGATGGAAGCAAATCAAGCACTTTTCTCATTTTCTCATTTTCTTCTGTAGAAATGTGTTGTTTCTTTAGGAAAGTAATACTGTATTCTAATTTACATTCAACGACTAAGTGTAATGTATATGAGATATGAATGGATGGAGCGAGCAGCAGATTCTTGGTGCGTATCTAAACAAAGCCACACGGGGATGATGCCTCTCTCACTACGACTCCATTCATTTATCTGCGTTTGACTACTAAAGTTTATTGATACAGACCTGTACTCTCCTCAGGCATTTCCTGAAAAGAGCAATACAGGACATGTGCTGCTCTTGTAAGTGGGGTTTATTTTGGCAAGGTCCGAGGACCGGGATGGTGTGGGGGGGGAGGACCCACATTCCAAGGTTTCGTTGTGGTATTCCCGGTGGAAAATGAAGCAGTGAAAAAGAAAAGGAGTTTTGTGCTAACAGGGCCTCTGGACATCAGTGTAATTGCCATTTCCCTTTCAGATTCTTCTTTCATGTGAATGGTATGGTGTGAATTATTGTCCGGTCTGATTTGTCCTTTTCATGGTTGTTAAAGGCCCAACGCGAGCTCTTCCCCCACGTCCTCCCCCACCTCCAGCTGTCTCTGCACAACTGGATACTGTGTTGACACTTGGACGCAGCGCTTCTGGCTGTGACACACGCAACTTTGTGACAACTGCCTCTTATTTACTTAATAAACATGCTAGAAAATCAAGCAGTTTTGAGACAAATGCTGTAAACTGGTAAAATCACAGTCTGTGTTTGTGTGTTGGTTACCTTCCAGAGTAGCACAGCTAACAGCAAAAAGATGAGGATTCCCACCAGCAGACTGATGGCGATGATCCAACCGACGACGTAACCCCTCGGCTCCTGACTGTGGAGAGCCTCGAACACCAGCTGGAACACAACAACACTTCAGTCAGTCGGTGAGTCACACTCAGATACAACACGAGCGCAAGAGTAATCATTAGGTCATGTGCTGCTAATGATGCAATGCAGTGCAACAGTAACAACCAAGAACATCTTGTTTCAGTCGCTTTAGCTGTGCGAGTCTTGACTGGATTCAAGAGGAGCTACATGTAAACCTAAAAACAGCATGAAACTGGACTCTAATGGAGTTTATTGTATATAGAACACACATTCAATTAATCAGTCATACAAAAGAAAAACACAAAAGCTGTTGAAATTAATGTGGATTCAGAATCTGTTTATACTAGACGCTATCGTGTTTCAAGCGACTAGGGCTGTCATGGACCAAAGAAATTTTTAGTCGCCTAATACTAATAACATTTTGTCGACTAATCGATTAGTGGATTTAATGAACAGATCAGAATCACACAAAAGCACCACTTTAAAACTTCTGTTTACCAGAGATGTGCTCATACGTTTCTTGGAAATAAGTCATTCAGCATGAAAGAAGCATAAAAAAGTGACTAATCGACTAAAGAAATCTTAGTTGACAAAGACCAATACTACCTAATTTTTCACACAGATTGTGATTATGGTAAACATTATAACCGTATTATAACACGCTCAGCATGTTATCATTGTGAGCATGTTAACATGCTGACATTAGCTTTAGTACAGCCTAAAAAAGCCGCTAGCATGGCTGTAGACTCTATTGTCTTGGAGTTCATCAATGGCTACAACTGTCTAACAAGATCTTGCCTTTTATGTTCTTATCACTTGTATGAATGAGATCATAGAACTAGTCAGTAAGCTTGACCATCACTGTTTCATAATGCACTGCTCTACAGTATGTGTGTAATGCCAACAAGTGTTCATTTTATTAGGTCAGCGCAATTCAAAATAATATATCATCCACTCCCTTTTTCAGTTCGGAGCGTCATGCCTATAAACTCATAGCATGAGGCAGATTCTGAGAGTTATCTTGGGAGGCAACTCTTAAAAAATAGCCCGGTTCCACAATAAATAAAAGAGCTATTTAGGCTGTTTCCCAT
Source organism: Sebastes fasciatus (assembly GCF_043250625.1). Taxonomy (NCBI): domain Eukaryota; kingdom Metazoa; phylum Chordata; class Actinopteri; order Perciformes; family Sebastidae; genus Sebastes; species Sebastes fasciatus. The sequence continues at coordinate 16,249,893 of NC_133803.1, forward strand.
GACACGAGTGAACACTGACCTGCTGGGTAATCTGTCACTGACAGCAAACTCAGTTCACTTAACCCAGTCCACACTTTAACGCTTAAAGTCCCAGTGAAACGGAAGTTTAGCTTCTGTAACTGTGACTATTCCCAGTGAAACAAAATATTTGAGCGGTGTACAGTTACAAGAGGGATTTAAATCAATTCCTTCACATTTGATTGGACTGCTAAAAAGTCGGCGCGTGTAGCGCGTTGCGGAGCCTCCACCCTTGTTGATGGATGGATGTCATGATATTATTTGTTGTAATTGGTTGGTACTATCTTATGTAAGCATATGTCATATTTTGTTTGATGATTGATGTTGATATAAAAATACAAATTTTTTTTTTTTGTTGCATATATTGTTAAATAGGTGCATAATATGGCAGGGCTGTGATCTTAAAGGGTTCAAAAAGGCATTTTTAATTTCATCTTGACTTTAACTAAAAATGGAGGGAAGCAGTATCCGCTGACAAAAACACAATTATTTTAAATCACTTTCTAGCACCAGTGCTTTGGTTTTTATTTGATTTTCTAACAATTACCATTACTTGTGTTTGTGTCACAGTAAAATAACCATTTTGACCTTCTACTTTGAAGCTCTTTGATACTTCTGTATACGATTCATTTCCAACAAAATTACACTGATCGCTCGAATAGATTTGCGCTGAATAAACAGTGGTTTGACTTGAGTGAAATATTGCATTACTCTGCACCACAGCTAAGCCTGCTCTAATGTCAGCATCCAGGCCTTACATGGAAAATTCACTGGTATCATGAACTATAATGGGTTTATTTACTAATGATCTTAAACAAAGGCAAATATTGTGTAATCTCCCAAATGTCAGATAATCTTGCGTAATTTGTTTCTGCAAACAATGGTGGGACAATTTCAGGAATGACTGAGGAATTCACTGCTTGAGTGTGTGCAGTGCTGCTTTGAGCACAAATGTGGCATGAGACGCCAACTGTGAGCCAAGACAAAACCAAGCAGACAACTGGAGATTAATCTTTCTGTTGAATAATTTCCCACATTAACACCTCCCCCGTTACTCTCAGGAATCTAACTGTTGTTATGCATGCCAAGGCGATGGCGTGTACAGAAAAGATGAAAGCTCTACTGGTCGTTGCACTCCAACTTTCCCAATTTAACTTGTGCAATCAGTTAATTCTAGGAATGTGTAATTGAATGTGAAGCGCATTCCACTCAGCTCTGCAAAGCTAAGTTTGTAACTTGCGTACTCACAACAGAATCCTATAGATTTACGTCAGTTTGTTTACATGTCACGGGAGATTAAAAAGTGAGCTTATCGTTCTGCTGACAACCAGGCGGCTTGCTGTGAGCGACACAACCAGGGACCACAAATCATACTCTGCAGTGTGTACTTAGCCAGCACGGATCCTGAGGGAGAAGGTAACTGTGTTTACTAAAACATAGCGGGCAATGAGCACATTCAGTAAGTGCTGAAAGAGCGGCATGGTATGGACGTATTCATAGCAGGTCAGAATTTTCCGAGCAGGTCTGAAGCTCAGGGTCAGCAGGGCTGTGGCCCCGGTCAGCACCCTAATCACCTGAGAGATCCCACTGCGAGCATGCTGGGTGCTCAGTATAATCATCACATCTGATCTGGTGGGCCATTCAATCACTCAGCAAACAGTAGTGGGGGGGAGGGTCTGTCCTTGAGCACAGCTGAGGACCCCGAAAAGAAGGCGCCAATAGAAGCGCCACCATACAGTGTATACCCACAGTCCCCAGCTGTTCTCGTGGATCACATCAGCGGCTAAAGGATAGTCTAACCACAGCACGATGGGCTGTGCATCTAAAGATAAAAATATATATATGCATATTGATATATTTTTGTCAGCATAGCCATGTAGTGAGTTCCCTGTCCTTCAAACCAGAAAGCCTGGATTCAAGCCTCAGTTAACATCTGCTAATATATGGAGGTGAAGTTATTCATTTTAGTGCAAAGGCTACCGAAAGCTTTACATCTGTCCAAAGGACTATTTTACTTTCCGCCCAAGGACGTCACAACATCTGGTTGAAAGGTCAGCAAAACTGATACAGAGAACTCAAGCAGTAAAGCTACTGTGAGGGATTTACGGTGCTGGAAAAAGTTTAGTTTAGTCAGTGAAGTCATCATCATCGTCATTGCAGTGCGCAGGTTTTGGTTGCTTAGTAACGGAGGGCGTGACAGGAGCGCAACCTGCCAAGCACCTTGGATAAAAGGATGAAAGCAGCACGGCTGGAGTTTTCCACACGTTTTTAGGCACTACATGTGAACGGCCCCTAAAGCTGTAAAACCAAAACAATGAGCTGAGAGACCCTAACGTTGATTTCACACCAGGCAGTAGCGAAGTGCGGCTCGCTGCAATAATTACATTTTTCTGCAGCCGGGAGGCGTATTCATGTGTTTCAGTTGGGAAGAAGTTCTTTGAAACATAGGTCAACACGTCACAACTCGAGTAGTTTTCAAACAATAAAACCCAACCTCTGGTACTCTGAAGCTGTGAGACATCACCTGATCGTGATGTTCAATGTAGTTATTTTGTGTGCTGTAATTTATCTTTTTTGCATTCTGTCAAAGATTGCTAAAGTATTCTAATAAATGTAGGTAGATGGTGAATTAACAGTTCGTAATGTACTCACAGAAATGTCCTCTGGCAGGCCGTTTGGCACCTCCACTGCCCTGTCATTTACTTGCACACTGCCCCTCGTCACAAACTGGATCACAGAGGAACTATCCTGTGAGTTGAGAGAGGGTGGATTACTGTTACTATTACAATTACAACAACCTGCGACTAAATTTAACAAGCTTGTAACAAGTTTCTTACCCTCTTGAGAATTTCAGTGTTGAGTAGAAGTTTCATATCTATGCTCAGAGCTTCTTCTTTTAATTGTGGGCCCAGACTGCAGGAGATTGTCATACAGGCTCTTCCAGGCCGATCACAGTCCTTTTAAAAATAGACAGAAGAAACAGAGAGTGGGAGAGAGCAGGAGAAAGAAGGATGTGTGATAAACAGATGTTGCACTGACTAAAAACAGAACAAAAACGGAAACCCTCACAGGGGGTGACTGTCAGTGACCTCTGAAATGTCAAAGTGCAACACGAGGGCGGCGTATTTACCAAGACTTTGCGTCCTGATTTGGTGAAAAAGGCAAATATGGAGTGGAAGATGTTGTCTCTGTCCTGGGGGACGGTGCACGGTGTCGGGTTCCTGTGAAGGGTGCAGTTCCCTCGGCCCTCTGCCACCTGAAACAGGACAGTGATAAAGGAAAAAAGTTGATTTAAAATACAATATGTGTCATTATTGCGGAGGAAGGCAGGAGTTTTGTCATGTTTATGTTGCAAAGATTTGGGATTTGACAGCAAAAATGTACACACAAGCACTTTTGTCACCTAAACTGGCCCGATCCCACTATTGTTATGAGTCTCCGGGACAGGAAGTTCTCCCCAATAAGAGGCTGGTACCCCTCCCAGACAGATTTCCCATATGGAGTGATTTAGAGGTGTCTGCTTTACTGCCCAGTCCCCAGGGAACACTTCCCCTTTCCCCTCTCCTCAGTCCGACCTGAAGCTCTGGAGGTGGAAATCTCCTCTGGCCTTTCCTCATTGTCCGCTCTGTTGCCACCCAGCATGTGTGAACTTTTATTGCTGTGCTTTCTCATGTCCTGTGTTTCTGCTGTCGTTGCTGGTGTGAAGATTCATAGCATGCACTAACTTTAACCCTCCCGAGGACAGAAATATCACGTTAAATAATGACGATTGCGGGATTTTGTGCAGAAAATCTAGCACATATGGAGCAACAGTCGGGAACTTGTATATCATGTCTGAATAAATGGAGGTCTGTGTAAAATGTAAGAATATCTGGCTATAAAATATAAGTGTGCAACTGTCCGGTGTGCCACAGGCTAGACGCAGTGTTAACAGAGTTAATGGTGTGTGTTTCCAGGCTGGGGATGGTACTGGGCAGTAGCCAGCTCTGCAGGTGTCCCATTCCCGTTTCGTGCAAGCTGTCTGATCCCCTAAAAGTGATTCCAGATGGGCTCAAGGAGGGTGGGATACAGTCAACCCCGTCTGCCCATTCACAGTAAATACAATTAACAGCTTGAGCTCCCCCATGATCTACCTATATGAAAGGAGCAATGCAAGGGTTAAGAAAACATTTAAACCCAGTGGGAGTATTGTGTTTCTTTATCTAAATGCAAAATGTTGTGAAACTAAATGGTCGGCTAGCTTCAGTAGCAACGTCAACACCTTGGCTCAGGTTTTCACTGGCCCGGTGGTACCTCACACTAAGCAAATTGGCCATGCCACGACAAAAAGACCACCAGTTTAGCAGCTTTCTGTACATAAACGTGTCCTCTGAGGTGGATATGGGCATCTGTGCCATGAAGAGAAGCAGAAGTCCGACAGGCGGGATAAATGAGCGAAAAATGTGGCTGCCTGCAGGTGAACAAACTAATAAATAATGATTTGGCGTGGATAAATAACGTAGATAGACTGCTGTTGGCATCCACCTGAGTTTCAACGATGTGGAACATGTCAGCTCCGCTGCCAGCCAGCCGGTTGGGTATCCTGATGTCCACAATGGAGCCAGGCAGCCTGCTGGGCCCCTTGTTTATGGCCTGGAACCACATCATACAGAGACGGGGAAAGATGGAGACAAAGGAGAAGAGAAGTGAATATATAAAGAAACGTAAAAAAAATAATGAAAATTCCATATATGGTCTCTGCTAACAGTACCTGGAAAGTGATATTGAGAGGCTGAAAGTTGCACTCCATGTCTTCCAACTGGACGAAGCGCGAGGCATCGATGTAGTTTCCATACACAAAGGAGCTCGGCGTCACCACACTGCAGACAACGGTGTTCAGGAGAGAGATAGAAGATGATGCATTAACATTACCTAACAGAAAAATAGCCTCGTAAAAATCTCTGGCTTCAGTCACGTTAACTGACGTCATATTAGCTGGACAGTTTTCCTTAGCAGTCAGACGTGTCCAGCTTTGCTCTGAAGCCTCCCTTCACATTAAAGACAGCACACAGCCGCTTTATCAGATGTCAGACCTCTGGTGGATTTGGGCTGTTTTACATCTTCTCTGTGAAGCAGAGCTATGATAAAGCCTTCAGAGATAAGGCTTTTCAAGTTGACAAGCTCCATACTGACAAAAGCACTCCCACTCTTCCCAACAGCCGACAGATGGGAAACCAGTTCAAGCTGGTTTCACCTTTAAGTTTGTAAAAATGTAACTACACTGTTATGGATTGTCTTGTTCTTGCCAAGGTTATAATAGTTTCGAATTTTCAATTTTTATTTCATTTAGTTGTGACTTTTCGATTTCAATTTTGTTTAGTTTTAGTTAGTTTTCAGAGTGTGTTTGCTAGTTTTAGTTTAGTTTCAGTTTTTCATAGGGGTTTACGTTTACTTTTTACATATTTAGTTTTGACTTTATAGTAGTTTTAGTTTTTGTTAGGGCCATGTATAATGTCTCAGAAGTATGTAGCTACATATATATGCAAAATACACGGACACTGTATAAGAATAGCTATAATGTTTAATGTTTAATTTTTGCGCTACTTTGGCTTCGATGTGAAGCAATTGCGTTATCGTGTCATCTCCACCTGGAATGTCAAGTTCGTTCATTTTCTGTGGTTCAACATCGCGAGAGTTGACGGAAATTAATGCCGTCTCCTTTTTTCCGGGAGTGATATATTAGTGCTTAAAAAACTAAAACTGAAATTAATTTCCATTCATTTTTACTTTATTTTGAATAAATATCGTTTTAGTATTGTTTTTTATTCAGTTTCAGCTTACTAAAAATATTTTTCACTGCTTTTTTTTGTTTTAGTTTACCATAATGACCCTGGTTCTTACCCAGTAATAGTCGTGTCGGTCTCATGAACCAGAGGGATGGACAGATCCAAATAGTTGTCAGAGAGTTTGTGCTCGGGATTGGCGCTGCAACAAACAAGGAACAATAAAGTTATTCAGTCATTTTGTATATAAATTCAGGTACTGTATACAGGATTAAATTCTACAAATACCAACGGAAAGCGTATTTACTCTACGGGGCATAAAATCAAAATCAGTAAAATTAGCTTTTTAATTCACACAGGAAATAAAACATAACTATTGTTAGGTATGCACTAAAATGACTCTTAATTCTTACCTTTTTGCTTGAACTAAGAACTGCAATGTGTCATTTTCCCCCGAGAGCTGACTGGTGTCAAAAATCACTGCAAAATGATACTGGAGAGAAACAGATGGAATAAATCAGAGGTTCTGCACACCAATGCATTGTGCTTTCCTGAGAATACAACTGCATGCAGTTTTGACATTGTGCAATCGGTTCTCTCTTGGTTTGAGCTACCTTAGTCTGCGCTCTCATGAAGGGAAATCCCACGCTGCATCTGAGGAAGTCCAAATCAACAAGTTCACAGGAAATACCCTTCTCTTCCTGCAAAAAGACAGATAGACAGAGAGTGAGTGGAGGAGATAAAAGACAGACAGACTGGAGACAGAGTGGGTGACACACGGAGATGCAGGACACAAAGAGGAAGACGAAGTAGACAAGACGCAGACTGCGATGGAACGAGGATGGCGCAATCAGTTTTGATAAGTTACCAGGCAAAAAGCAATGGCTTTGGGGGGTAAAATAAATGCAAATATCAAAGATAACGTAATTTACTACATATGCATGACAAAAAGCAACAGTAGAACCTCTACAGCAGCTTTAAAAACACACACCTGCCAACATTTACAGTAAGATCAAAGTTTATTGTTAGAAACAGATGTAAAAGAATAGGTTCTCATATCTTATTGAAGCTCTAAATCAGGTTAAACGAAGAATGTACAATGCAGTGATGGCACACACACACGCATCTTAGCGGGTGGGTAATTGGACAACCTCCAGGCTGTGTGTTTGGAAGCTTGTCTAAACACTATGGAGCTTCACCGGCTGCGCTGTGTAAACACTCGGGCCTTGACCCTACGAGGAGTAAGAATTCTTTTAGCGCGAGTTCACTGAGAGGCTGTCGGCTGAGCTCGTGTGCTGGGAGCATGAAAGACAGCTTCACGGCTTCACGACTTTAACGTTAAAAAGAACGAGACAGACTAGCGCTCCTGGAACATTCAGCAGGGGGGGCTTAAGGTAAGTCATACAAAACGTCTGAATGCGTTTGCAGTTTGGGCCTGTGTTTATTACAGGCTTTCAAAAAGAGGTGTGAAGGTTGTCTCTGCTGACATATTTAAAGGTAGACATCCATCCACAGTATCATCCACACTACCATTCCCCTTATTCAGCAGATTCCCAGTGTAAATCCAGGGCGTGGCTCTTCCCTCCATCTTCATTAAGTCAGCTTAAATAAGCAGCGCTGCCCTTCGTATGGAGACGATGGCGAGCCCTTTAGGGGGGGGGGGGACCCCAGCGCAACTGGCAATGATGGAATTTCCTCTATTTCCTGTATTCCTTCATGCTGCTGTGCAAACACCGCCTGTCCCACGGGACTGGGCAGGATTGGGGAAGTCAGCCTGTTTACCCATCATCCACCTGGCAGCCCTTGAGAGAGAGAGCAGAGCACTCGGACATATGGCCTCCATGGGGAGGAGAGTGACAAAGTCTGTTTGTTCAGCACTTCTTCACTTTCTCTCTCTTGTCTTTCTCTGTCAGGAACAAATACACGCAGGGATTTTAACAAATGGCAGGCCCACTAAATATCACCGGGATTGTTTACCCTGCGTTAGTGTCGGCTGAAGCCTCTAGCGGAGAACTATGTCAGTGTGGATGACAACACACAGGAGGCTCATTTCTGTGTCTCTTCATGTCTCCATCCACTTCGGTGTTTGTACATTTGGCTCCACTGCAGTCTACCTTTTCCAAGCCAGTGTCATTGTCTACTTTCCACTTTCCACATACGTAGGTATGAAGATCAAGATCTACATTTGGCTTGCATAGCATGTGCAAAGCTGCACTTCATAGCCAAGAAAATCAGTGATTCTTATATTCTTTAGACTTGAAGGTTCACTGAAATTCACAACTTCACACATTTCTCAGTTGCGTTCCCAATTTCTGGGCTTTTCACTGCCGTGTTCATCTGTTCCAACTGTTATATCACCAGTGGTGGAAGAAGTATTTAGATCCATTATTTAAAACGAAGGTTGGTAATCTTCTTCTTGAAATTCTCTTTACATCCTCACAGCAATAAATAAATCAAATGCTCTGACAAAAGAAGGAAACAAATCCGGTATCTGTGGCCGTTGGAAGACTGTAATAAGCGGATAAGGGAGTGGCTTTGGAGGGAGGCCTGGAGGGACGGACTGTCAGTGTCGCCGACTTGGCGACTTTCTCGTTAGATTTAGGGACTTTTGGAGCTGGTGCTGCGAGCTACTTTCACTGGAAACGAGTTGGAAACAATGGGCTGGGTTTTTCAGTTGGATCATTTTTAAATCTAGCATGCTCTTGCTAGTTTCTCAACATTACCAACCCTAGCTTTCAATAAAAGTAGTACAGTAATGCCACACAAGAATAATACTACTAAGTAAAAGTAAAGAATTATTATCAGCAAAATGTACTTAAAGAAATATAAGTAAAAGTACTCATTCTACAGAAAGGCCCCTTTCAGAGTTATATATGTTCACATTGACTGTAAAATATGTAATTTTGCATGCATTTGTTATATTATGACATACTGTATATCATTACTGGACAAACACCCATCAATATTATGCTATTGATTTCAAATATCACCCGGCCCAACTGCCACTAAAAAGTATTTCAGTTTTGCTAACTCTTTATAGATTGCTTTGAGGTTTAATCTAATAAATCATAATTTAGAGGCAGGTATGTTTTGTGAGTAAAATCTTAATCGGCCTAACTAGTATCTATGACTTTCAGATAAATGTAGTGGAGTAAAAGGTACTATATTTCCCTCTGAAATAAAGTGGAGTAGAAGTAAACCACTGCCAGAAATACAATGACACAAAACATCTGCTACAAAAAAAGCTAGAACAAACAATTCAAACATTTCAGAGATAAAAAAAAAAAAAAAAGAAAACACAGAAGCCAAGAATCTCTGAATCCCACGGGAGAGAAGGCAGCGCTCCTGAAACCAATTCACCTCCGCAGCTTTCTGACAGCTTGTGTTGCAAGAACAACAGACAGATAACACAGCCCGCTCTGGGGGAGTGCAAGTTCACGCTTCGCTCACTGGAGAAAAAGCCTCAGGGGAGGATTGGGAGCTGACCTTAACTTTGGAAAAAGGAGTTCACATCATCACCTCGGACTTCTCCGGTAGTAATTAAGAAATGTCTCTCAAAGAAAGAGCACACGGTAGTACATCTGCTCAGTGGCCTCTTTGTCATTTCTTCATGCTGTTCACTTCCTGCTCCCTTTGTGCTGCGGGCCACCGTGACTTATCAGGTTCCTCTCTGCGGCTGCTGGTAACCTGATACTTAATTAGTTCATTAGATTAGCTATGAAACTCAAACTGAAACACTGTTTTTCTAATATCTGCCTGCAGCATGTATTCTATTTAAATTAAATTTCAGCTTTGCTGGGGGGGTTTTAAATCGTGTCACAGGTTGTGTGCTTTATGGGGATGATCTTATCCGTCACAGGGGTGCAAAACCCAGCTGGAGGATAAACATTAGGTCCATTATGAGCCTTCATGATGGATGTTGTCCCCTCTAGCGTCTGCTGAGCCGGTGCAAGCTCGTGTCAGAGCGTCTCTGACTGACGTGGCGTCTCTTTCAGCTGCGAGAGGACCTGCTGGCCTCTTTGCAACAAGTGAGCGGACAGACGTGAGCAGAGGCAGATGTGGCCGCTGTGAAATCCATCCACAGTACAGTACAGCGGGGTCTCGAGGAAAATCTCTCAGGATTAATGTGGGATGGCAGTGGGTAGATATTTATTTAACAGAGACAGAAGGCTGTCTTCTCTGAGAGGTCAAAGAGTGTGAGGAGCAGGCATGATCCATATCTCCATGAAAGTCAGTCATAATCCTCACTTTACCTGCATTCACCCCATTAAATGTGGCCCTTTTTGTGACATGAATAATGTGGTTTGAACGGCACATAAATCAAGCTTATGGGAATATGAAGCATGTGTGTTAGGATTTGTTCTCATGCACACAGCTCATATGTTGTTGACATGGTGAGTCTGCCTTGAATGAGTCAGAGAAGCGTGTGACAGGTCAGCCAGAGGAGCTGTGAGATGGGACAGCTGTTGCTGCTGCTGCTGAGGCTCTCCTGCTCTTTATCCTTTCATCTGTAGGGCTGCCTACACAGCTCCGGCAAAGCTTTATGTTCATCTGTCCTCTCGCAGGTCTGTCTTTCTGTACGCTTCACTGTTTAGACTGCGATCCTGACGTTTAATCAGTCTTTTTAAATAAACTGTCTTTTAGAAACTGTACATCTCAGTGGAAAACTGATGGTATTCAGCTGATACACATGTGTAAGATTTGGCTCTCCGCATTAGTCACATCTCTTCAACCAAACACATTTCAGAAACAAACATGTGCACTCGAGTAAATAAATAGCAGAAGAGCGACAAAAGCAACAGACCTTCTGCCAGAAGTTGATGTAGAAAACTTCTCTGGAGAAGTTGAAGTAGATGTTAGTGTCGTAGGCGTCGTCCCCAGCGTTAGAGATGGTCAGGTTCAAAGAGACGTTCTTCACTCCTCCGAGGGCCAGATGGGATATAGTATGCAACCTGATGGGAACATAAATTAAACAATGGATCTCAGAGAATAAATCAACTTCGTGTGACAGCTGTGGGATGTCACAGGACGAGCAGTAAGAGAAGATTTATATCAACAACAAATCTAAGTTTGTTTTATTTTGAAATTTGTACTTTAAATGCTAATAAACAAAGAAGAGTGGCCTTAAAATGCTTGTTTTTTGGAGTAAAACAAAGAACATATGTAAAAGATGACTACTGCTCACATGACAGACACATGCTGTAACAAAATGTACCGACAGTAAAAGATACACAATAAAAAAGAAAGGGAACTCCCTAAGTATGGAAAAACATATGGATATCCTCCAAGCATGCGTCATGGTTCCACTACCCACACCCACATGGCCTATGACGTCAGCTTGCTTCCTCAGTACTGAAGAAAAGGCCAAAGATAGAGAATGAATCTAAGCTGTCGAGGAGGAAGTCAAAGGTTTTTACCCAGAGAGCAGCAGTTTCCCATGAAGCCTCAGATCTGCAGCGCAGTCGTCTGACAGGCAGTTCTTCTCGAACCAAGTCTGAAGAGGAAACAGTGAAGTACACAGTTCATATGACCTCATGCACTAAACACACCAGCTCCACATTCAGACTAGGGGGCAGTGTTGTGTTGTCGTTGGAGCTATCCAGTAGTGTTTTATCCAGGAAGGCCAACATCTTTACTCTTTCTGATCTCTCTTTTAATCAGTCAGAGGACGGTCTTTGGTTCGAGGCTGAATCATGAAAAGGGAACTTAAGTCAAGCGGGTAAAGTTCGATGTAACGTTGATGAGCTTCAGATAAATGGATTGTGTAGGTGCTGAAAGACGCAAATCCCTCCGCTTTTCAAGAAGTGCAGACAGTGGGGAAACACATGTGGGGCAGGTTAGAGGTGGTTGCAAAGAAAATAAATGAATCAGTCTTTTTGGATTCCACTCAAGAAAAGCTAACACAGACAATAATAAGCTGGTAACCCACACCAAATCATTATAACCTCAATTTGAGCTATTTCCTTCATTCCTTCTGCGGTCCAGGGGGAGACACGGCCTTTTTTTTCTTTATAATCAATAGAGGAGAATCTGAATTAGTTGAAAATATGTTAGAGTGATCATCCTCTTATCATCATCTGCTGCAGAACGCCTGAACCGAAGCATTTCTATATCAAAGCGCAGGAGGATGCGGTATCTGAATAATTTACAAATATAAATGAAATATGAGATTGAAAGAGGTTTTAAATCAAAAGGCAACAAATTCTCAGGGCAATAAATTATCTACTTAATTTTGGGGCTATAATGTTTAGCTTTAATCATCCATTATACATCAAAGTCCAACCACAAGAAAATAAATGTCCAGCGGTCAGGGTAAATTTTTAATTATCACCCTTCTCTACACTACCAAATTAAGACCATCTTTTTTTCTGGTAATTTACTTTCACCACACAAAATCAGACATTGAGAAACCCTGAAACCTTTGACTCCTTAACCTAACGGACCAGTGTGTAGCATTTAGGGGGATCAGTTGGTTGCAATCTGTAACTCCACCGCTAAATGGCACCAAATCCTAGACACTGGCCCTTTAAAATCATTTTTACTTACATATATTTAAACAATATCATTTCATCCTAATGTTTTACCTCATTCCTCGCTGCGATCTTGTTTCCTTTCCTCCATCGTAGCACTGGAGTGAGCGCGGGCAGGTCTCGCTCCTGGTGTCCCGTCAGCACATGCTTCCCCAGGCTGTACGCCACCTCGAACGTGATGGCTGTAAACACGTCCTTCACATCTTTCTGCAGAGAGCACAAACAAACAAGGCTATTGCAAAGAATTTGTCCCACCATAGACACCAGACTGTTTTCAAACTAAATTGAACCCTCAAAGAAATGAGTGTCGTGTAACAGCCTGGGTGATTATGGTAATTCAACATCTTTCTCCAATTAACGTCTGGCACAAAGACTGATGACTCTGCAGATTATTGGAAGATCACACAGTCTGGATGTGATGTTATCACTGTGCCAAAGATCCACAGGGTTGAACGCAGATATAAGCACACTGACAAACCACAAAATTATCTGAATTGCTTTAAATGGACGAGTGACACACTCTCTCATTAATTACTTTTTAATTCATTCATTTTGCTGAAAGTAATAAAAGCAGGGCCACCACTAAGTTCTCAGCAAAGGAAACACATGGATGTTTTTTTCAACCTGCTGGCACTGCCTCTGAGAGATATCTTTGTGTTTCTGCCGGCTCCATCTAAGACCACATAAAAAAGTGTTTCATTTGGCATCAGGTTGGGAAACAATACAGCCAGAATGAAAACAGAGAGCTAAATGTGATCAAATCCCCAATCTTCATTAGATGGCAGTGCTGAAAGGCGTACATGGGAAAAGCAGATAGTGATGTCGTTTGTTTTTTTATCTCATCTGTCCATTACAGTTACCCTCAACTCTTTGAAGGTGGCTTGATGAGGTCTGGCTTTGGTCTTAGTGTGTAAAACACACACACAAGCTCCATAGGCAACCAGTGTCCCTGTGCCCAACTGATGTCGCCCAACATGGAGCCAAACCCACAATGTAAACACAGAGGGCTTCCCTGTGTTTTCCGGTGGTCACTCGTTCTTTTGCACTTTCTCCCTTTTGTCCATTATCGCAGTATTTTCCAGCGTCCACCCACCCATCCTCTTTCCTCAGGCAGGCACAGAGCCAGTCTGGGCTTTGAACACATCACCAGTGGAGAACGAACCCACCCAACTCATCAACAGTGAGAGAGTTATAGCAGGAAAGAGACAACGTTAGTGCAGGACGTGAATAGACAAAAACAGAAGATGTGGGGCTCATTTGGGAAACGGTGCTGCACGCAGATAAAGACATAAAGAATAAAAAATCTGAAATCAGATTTTCTGTCGTTATTTGGTTGCCTTGACTACTGATACGGTTGCAAATCACATATATTTTCATCAATTATTCTGCCTATTATTTTCTTGATTAATCAATTAATAGTTTCATTTATAAAATTGCAGAGCCCGAGCTTCAACTTGCTTCTTTTGTCCAACCAAAACCTAAAGGTATTCAATCTAGAGCTGCAAATGATTAACTGATGAATCGATTAGTAGTCAACTATTAAATTAATCGCTATTAAGCTAACTATTTTGAGTATTTTTTAAGAAAAAAAGTCAAATTTATCTGATTCCAGCTTCTTAAATGTGAATATTTGCTGTTTTTTTTTACTCCTCTATGACAGTAAACTGAATATCTTTGAGTTGAGGACAAAACAAGACATTTGAGGACGTCATCTTGGGCTTTTGGAAACACTGCCCCTAATATCACTGATTTGTGATATTGTCACTTTAGCTTAATTATTCTCCTTTAAATGAAAAACATATTTAAATGGTTATGGTGTTAATTTTGCGGGGATCTGTATCAAATAAAGATGTTTTCTTAAGTCTGTATTATATGAAGTATAGGTCAGGACATCTCAACTCAATATTTAATTTTAAATGGTATTTTGACACACATTTTGCCTTTAACAAATATTGCGCTTCCTGCGATTTTAAAATTGCAGTAGGCCATATTGTGATTTTGATCAAATGTAGATGAATGGTGCAGCCCTACAATCGATTAATCCACTAATCGCTTCAGCTCTAATTGAAAATGACAACATTAATTGCCCAGTAGAACTGGTCAATAGTAAGGCTGAGTACCGCGGATGCAAGAGGTCGACCTCACATCCATCACTGCCCTGCAGTTCATGCCTCATTAGACGTATAGAGACGGTGTTGTTCAAGTAGCATGTCGGCTCAGCTGGGAGGTAACATGACACAGTGTTGTAGTCAGTGCTGGACAAGTGGTGGTATACTATGTGAAGCCCTCGGTCTCAATAGCCACTAAAGCTTGAAATGGCCCCAGTCCACTGGCCTCTGAGTGAACTGACCCCCTGGGAGATGACTGCCCCAAACTCCCACCGCTTATCTCACATTTTCACAAGCCACAAGAGAACTGGGGGACATAATGACCTTAAATGAAATGTGGTGTTTCTGAACAATCTCATGCTTAAAGAGTGACTTTTATGCTCAAGTAAATAGGCTTTCCATTATACTAGAGTGCTGTGGAAAGATTTCCGGTCTTTTTTTTAACAGAGCATCTATTATTGTGCACATATAGGATCACTTTCTTCTTGAAACACAGGACGACAGACTGCTAACTAACTGGAGCGCTCCCAAAACTCACAGCAAGGTCACATTAGAAGGGCCGCAGGCCGTTCGGTAACACTTGGCCTTAGTTTTTATTATCCCTTGATCAATGCTGCCAATTGCCCCACCCAAGTCCACACCCCTGGCCCAGTCACCTACTCCCTCCTGATCCTGATTCCTGTATTTATGGAACAGAGGAGTTCCTGAGCTCCAGCTGAGAAGGACTCCGGCTAGTGTTAACTGCCTGCTACCTATAATTTAATGGAAAGAAACGCAGCAACTGTTCCTTACATGGTGGAGCTTGTGACAGCAGGTCATTCTCTACTCAAAGGCTTCCACTGTGTTAATCCTCATTCAAATATAGAGGCCGCAGGGTGGGTCCCTGATCTCAGATCAGATACAGTCATTCTGGGATTTATGTTATTTAAAGACCATTACAATGAAATTAAACATTTCCATCTGTTTTGAAGTGACAGTTTATGACATTTGAAAGAAGAAATAAAACATTCTTCCTCTAACAAACGAAATGTTTAACTTATGAACTATAAAAAACACTCTTGCTCAGTTTAATACAGTCAGGGGTTTTTGCTGCTACAGCCTCACTTGGTCTGGTATGACTAGTACCTTATGTTGGCTAAAGTTAGCTGATGTTCGCAAACTTTAGATAATACTGAGTCAGTTTGCCGATTTTATGACTTTTTTCTACTTACAGTATGGTTTAGCATTTCACAGATAAACATTTCAATGTTTTTTATCAAACACAAAACCATTAAAACCAGACATAAACATATCATAACAGAGACGTGCTTAATGTTTCCTGCTTTGGGTCCCATTTCATCTACAGATGAAATCTTTAAGGCAACTGACTTGAGTAAATCTTGAAAAATGAAGGGAAATGAAATGGCAATATTTCATATTTAAACTCAATGCGATCAGGGAACCATACATTAATGAGGTAATCACCGTGAGGAGGACGGAGCGGTCACAGCCGGTGTGCGCGGTGGAGCAGCGCCGGGTGGAAACCTGTGGCCCCGCAGCAAAAGCTCCACCGGAGAGACCAGACGCACAGCCATCCGACGATCAAAGTAAGCACGCTACACATATTAACGTCATCTTTTCTTGTAAAATGTCAGCAAGATGGATAGATCACTCATTTAGTCTGATTGTCACGTAGTTTTAGTTTGAAGACAAATTAAAAAATCTTTCATTCTGTCTGTTTTGATTCTACCACTGGAGGTTTCAAATCTTACACACAGTGGCTTTAAACAAGATGAAGGACTTTTGTTTTTACAGCATCCTTCGAGAGGGAAATACTGCCAATAAAAAAAGGTAAATTTCCTGCATGGCCACTTAAAAATAGTCTGAACCCCTTCATCATCTCATGGACAAAATGACTTATTTATGGCTCCAGACATGCTGCAGAGATGCCAGCAAACTCAGCAGGAATCAACTGTTTTCCAGCAGTTCACACCGCATTTTGGAAACTGTAAATTCTCAACTATAGGACCAAAAAATCTGCATGTTACAGCAGTCGCAATCATTTACGACACACTTGACACAAAGTCTTCCTCCCTGTATGCATATTCATATAGTTAACTCACAGGATGGAGGACAGCTTGCCACTCTGTATGTTTTGAAAGAAAACAACTGGGATTCAAACCTTCACCTACAACACCCCCTCTCCTCTCTGTGGAACAAGACTTCTGCCAATATACTATCTCAGTGTTTATGTTCACACTCAGGACCCATTTATTTGGTACCGCAGAGCTTAACTCCCACCTTACCATCCATTCTTTCCCCTTCATTTCCCTCTCTGCTGCCTGTATGACTCTTTCCCACACATCCATGCTTCATGCTTGCATGTTTTTAGGAGCATAAACTGCTACTGAATGAATTCATCGGACTTAGTTGAGCATATTTTATAGATTTCACCCTGAACACTAGTTGAGCTGTACTCCAGTTATACTTATGCAAGCTCTGATTCTCACATGTTAATCTGATCAACAAGATGGCAACGCACCAAGCTGCCCCTTCATGCTCGCAGAGCAGCTCCGCCATGGTGGGTTCGGGGAGGATGACGTCAGTCAGCAAAAGGCTCTGATCCTCAGTTTAAACGCCTCATGCTTGGCTGAAACGCACAAGAGCTCCTCTCTCAGCCAAACCATTCCCTCAAAAGCATATAGCTTAAGCCCGGTCATGGGAAGTCTTTATTAACTCGCGCACACAGCACTCCTTTTTAGGACAATGGGTGTTTGGATGACTTGCAGGTTGAGGCCATTTCATTCAGGGGCTAAACGCCAGGGATTCTTGGTTTAAATGGAAAAAGCTTTTTAGTTAAGTGATGAATGGATTCAGCCTGTCAAAGGTCGGGGTTGCGTGTGTGTATGTGTGTACTGAGACACAAGGAGACGACGTGAAATTGAAAGTATTTACAGTAATGTCTGCAGCATATGGTGGACATGCACTTAGGCCGCTTATCTCAGTTTGTCCTTGAAAAAAGTCGAGACAATTACTAAAGTTTTTACTCTCTACAGGTCAAACTACAGCAGCTGCTGCGCTCAGAATAAGTTAGCAGATGTTGAGGAGCCTAGAATGACAAAATGAGTAGGAGTAGGAAAGAGTGTCGTCCAATTGTTTTAACTCGAAACCTTCTTGGAGCTGTCGAGTATGAACAGCTTCATTCTGTCTGTGAAAACGATCCTCGGGCTCCTAAATCTTAAAGTGATCTGAATCTTGAACTTCTTAAAATGACAGAACTGCAATCTCTATACTTAAACCAGAACAGATCACACATCTATTAAGAAATCCCAGGACTCTAACTTGATTTATCTGCTATTAACTTCACTCTATCTATATATCTAACAACCACTCTTTACACTTTACATCCTGATGAAATCCCCCAAGGAGCACTTCTTCAGTTCAGACTGATGTCGCCAGTGACGTGATATATCTAAAAAAAAAATGGAATAACTTCCTTCAAGGACATTGTCAAGGACTTCTTAGTAAGAATGAGTGCAGCTGCCCCTAATTTTTTTTTACCGTTAGGTTCTTTATGTGTTTTTCCTGTTGTTGTTTTCTTGATTGTTCAGTTCCTGTGCTCACGAGTGTGCCCTCATTGGCATGTCAATTCAAATTAGGTGTCTTTCTGCCTCTTGTAATTTTTATGAAAGTAGTTATTCTTGTACTTTTTGTTAATTTACCTGTATTGTTGTCATGTTTCTGGAGCTATTTTAGTATTAATTGATTTTTTGGGACATTTGGGGTCAGCAGAACAAGCTGTAAACCCAACACTGACACATTATCACCTAATAAAGGTTATATCGTGTTTACGAATAGTCGCTCATTTACATATCCAGCAGACAGGGCCATCTGGCGAATTTAAGTCCACTGTTCACTCTCCTATTAGCTCTATTTTGGTTTCCTGAGGGAAATATCTGTCTGTTTACCTGCTAAATGCTCCAGTCCACTGTTTTGGACTGGGCATCTGGCGGACAGTTGGTTTATAAGCATTTTCACTGAAAACAGCTGCAACGACACTGATGAGACCAGTGAGAGTGAACACAAAACAGTTGTGGGCTGTAAACGTGTTGGCAAACAGTTGCTTATTTACACACCCAACAGTTAAGAAGCAACATTATCATTCATTTGGAGTCGTGTTTCTGGCCACCTGGTTAAAGTTAAGTCCAATATTCACTCTCTTTTAGCTCTGATTTGGTCTCTACCAATTCCTGAAGAAAATATTTGCCTCTAGCTAATAAATAACCCCCTATTATTCACCAGCTAACTGTGCTGGTTGGTGTTTGGTGCTGAGCCGTAGACTGTATATAAAGATGGAAGACATGACAGCTCCCCAAAAGTGAAGCCAAAACATCTCGATCGCCCCCTGGTGGCTGGCTGCAGCATATGTCATAAATCCCGCCCCCTCCATGTTAGCGGATGGGACATGGGCCAAACTAAAAAGACAAAGTACGCGTCAAATACATTTTTCCCAAAGATGGTTTCTCTCATTTAAGGTAATTCGTATCACACTGATGTATGTTCAAGTGTTCATTTTCCTGATAAGTTTGATTTTAATTAGTTATTTGATGCTATAAAAAGGTGGGGGGACGTCATGATTGACAGCTGCTCTGAGTGAAGTAGTCACGGAGTCAGAGGCTCGGGAATTGTACGAGAGGATATGTAACTTTAACTTTCCATAACCGTCACCAGTATGTGTTATAGAACATGTGTCAATTTGATCATAAACACTACAAGTACTCCTTTCACGTTGTCACATTTCTTTTGACATTTAATACATTGTTATCAGAACTATTGATTATAACTGTTTTATGCAATATATCCAGTCTGAAACAATGACATGACTCAGTGAAACTAACCATGTTCTTAATTACCCGTCTGGTTAGGGATCATTACAAGTCAACAAAAAATGCACTTGGGTTTTAATACCATCAGTCTGTCCAAAACCAAATTATTCTGACTGAGTAATGTGAAAAGTCCAGACTACCAGTCATACCAAATGTATTCAGTTATGCCTTTGAAAACTGTTCCCGTTCAACATGAGCCATGTTTACTGCAACCACTGGGAAATAACTCAGCCCGTCTGATGTTAGTGGTAGGGGCAGTGATTCTCAGATGTTTGTCCAGCTTCAGGCACCAACCTGATCAATAAATCACTCACTGCAACTCCACAACCTGTTGTGCATCAAAACACACTTTACCCAGAAGCGAATTGAACTGACAAAGTATTTCAAAAGAGGCAAACAGCAGGGTTCAGAGTCTAGTACAAAAGCAAATATGTTATTATTACTGAGAGTTACCCCAGGGAGAGCGTTGCTTATTAAGCTAATTTAGTTAGAAATGAAAACAATTGGATGGATTTACAAGGTTGTACACTCATGGTAATTAGGAGTAAATAGCCCGTTCAGTAAACAGTGGAGTGGATGACCCTTGGCACAAAGACAAAGCCCTTCCGACTGACATTTCACTGATCACAGTGGCACTCGGACAGGATGGAAAAATGAGGACACATCCTATACCTTCACCACCCGAAAAAAGGTATACAAAAAAAAGATGCAGATCAGTTGTACCTTTTCAAAAACAGAACACTGAATCCTGAGGACGACGCTGGGCTGCTCTTTCAGTGAAAACATAAATCAACCAAATCTTAACCTTCAGCAAGACTGATAGCTGCTAGATATGGCGGCGTGTTGTAATGTCTCCCATGAGCAAACACGTACTTCCTCCCGGCTGAAACAGAGGAGCACCATCACTTAACTGACAGGAAACGTACACCATCTGTACTGTCATGCATGGAGGCGCATCACGAATTAACACCAATGAAAACCATGTTGTTCTGAACGCAGCATATACGCAGGAACATCCATTTGTACATGCTATTCAAAATCCTCGTCTCACACACCAACTTTTCCTCTGAAACAAAAAAACACACAGCTCTTTGCTTCAGCCTTTCAGTAAAATGACTCCCCTCAATAAAAGATCCCAAGGGTGCAGATAAGGAGATATACATCTCTTACGCCTTGGAGAATCCAAGTGTATTGAATTTATTGCTTTTTAAAACAACGTTCGCGTAAACACAAATTACAGGAAACTTTTATGGCCTCGCATGCATCATGAAGAAGGCATTCAACATTTGACCCTTGGACAGTTAAAACCACAGCTGGGATTCATAAAGGAGGAGAGAAAGGTGCCTCACTTCCCCCGGTGGAAATTGGCAGATGGAATAGGTTTACTGCTCAAACATACCAAACTCATCAGCGTGTTATTTTTACTACATTCCATCAACAACAACTTGATTTAACGCCAATGCTAACTATAGCTGAATTAGTTTAATATCTGGATCTGAGCCAGCCTACTAAAAATACACAGATGTGTTCCCTCATACTGTATCTCGGTTCCTCCTCACTCAACTCCCACATTGTGCTGTTCTCAACGCATCATTTGTTTCTGTGCTATTTTCAGTATCTCACTACGTCTCATTTGAGACTATTACAATGTTTATTTCACTCTTGAAATGACCCCAAAGCCGTAAAAGTTGAGCTCTGGAAATTCAGCAGCAACAGGAGCAGAACTGATGGGGAATTAGTCTAACAGGTTCTGCATTATAAAAATCCTTCATTCCCCGAATTCTCGACCCGGAGCTCCCGTCATCATCATGTCTATCTACCTTTAACCCCTTCGCTATTATAACCTGACTGACGAGTTTGGAGTCATCACAATGACACATGCACGGCTCTCCTACAAAGCAAAACAAACAATGTGCTGAAAAAAAGGGAAGAATCCAGATGAGATCCTTTTAAGGAAGCAGCTTTGGGTCTTCAGATCTGGGAATCAAATAGAGACAAGGTGGCTTTAGTCACCACTTAAGTCCGTATTATGATTTAGGCAATAATGAGAATAAGGGCGCCTTCACATCAGGGACCCAGGACCAGATCCGAGTACACTTGACCCGAAAGTCCAGTTTGTTTGATTAGTGTGAACGCTCCGTACCATACACGGGCATGGTTCGTCGATCCGTACTCGAGTCCACTTGAAAAAGTGGTTTGGAGTACAATTCATGTGTACTCGGGTAAGGTTCGCATCAGCTGTGAAAGCCAACTGCACCAAAACACAGAAGTGGACTGCTATTTAATACGAATAACGTTAGCAGTCAGCGAGTAGTTGTGAAAGGGCAGGCTTTTCTCAACACCGCCGGTTTTCTCCGAAATCTGTATATGCTCGCTGCATGCGCCATTCTCTGAACTGCACGGCCATGGGTGATAAAGCAGGAAGGCAGGTGAGATGTTCCTTCAAATATAGACAATAGTAGGCGATGTTCGTTATTTTAATAAGCTAATTTAATGCTCTGCCTCCGAAGAACAAGAGCTGCTCTGCTGCTCTGCTGCTCAGCGGGAAGAGAGAGAGACAGCGGGGGAAACAGAGTTCAGAGCCGGCATATTTTCACATCAAACTCTGTGAAATAAGGGTTTATTTCCACCAAACCACAGTTGCTGATTGTTGGAAAGACTAACGACGACGGATTTGGTGAGTTTTATTTAGTTTCTGTAAAGTTTAACATAAACAAATACACATGGATGATGACGGAAGTGTACTCGGGTACGGAACAACTTTACTTATGTGAAAGCTGAGCGGCGGGGGGAGTGGAGAGGGGAGGCAATCGTATTCGGGCACAGTACAGATCAATCGTAGCTAATATGAAAACGCCCTATTACTACTGATAAGAAGGTGAAGAAGAACACTTCTAGCCAATTGAGATAATAGCTGTGTCCAAATCACTCCCTTGTTCACTCAACTAAAATGTCACAGGGTAAATATAGTGGGCTAGGTAGCAAGCAGGGAGTGATTTCAGACACAGATAGTGTTTTATTGGGTTTTACTCATAAAACTCATCCAACTAAAAGCACCAGAGTTCTATTTCTGAAATGTTGTTACTGTTTAGAAACAACAAGCATCTGAAGACTTCCTCTCTTTGAGATATTAACTCCCTTCAACATCCTGATAAAGCGTCTCTTTGCATAAACAGGAAGCTCGTTATCTGCGCTCTCATGCAATTAATTGGAGAAGCACATTTTCCATAAGATCGAAGATTCCTTGAGAAATTTCACAGTTGCTGATTTTTGCATCATGTTGAACAGTTTAAACAATACTACACTGTAATTGCACGCTTTTGTTGAAAATTGCTATTTTAAATCTCAGGAGAAAACAACCCCTCTGATAGATGAGATAGCGGCAGGGAGGAGCCGCTCAAAATGTGCCGTTTTTAAAATGGATTTCAGTGTGTTTATGTTTGAGTCTGTTCCATCCTGGTGATAGAGGAGGTCTCCAGATGCTTCCTGCAGCTGATTTCGTCACTGTGCACGAAAACTGGCGCACTTTTACTTCACTGTTATTGTTGGAGCCATTGTTTTTAGACAAAGCCCTGATAAAACTGCAGCGGCACGCCAACACTAGTTTGTCAAATCCACCTGATGAGGGGCAGGTTACAGTCTCCGCCGGACATAAACAAACGTCTTGTGTGTATATATTTGTTCCACTTCCTTTTGTGGCGGATCTTGTCTGTTTGCACGGGAAGTAGAGTTTGATGTTGACGCCACCACACCAGGAATATACACTAATATTAACAAATGGGTCAAGTAGTGGGAAATGATAACAAGGTCATCGCCAGGTTGTTAAGGAAGCGGCGTGACGATGCCAAGTGACGAAATAATCACAGCCTTTTGTCTTATCCTGGTGCGGTGAAGCACAGGCCACATCCTGCTTATGACGCTCTGATCCAAAACGCACACACTGAACACCCGTACACAGTCTCTCCTCTGCAGTGGAAGTGGGAAACACGGCAAAAGAGAGACTCTTTCATTGTGGTCAGACTTGGCCACCCATTACGCTGCCTTGCGGTGGCATCGTGTGGCAGCAACGCGGCCAAAAGACTGCGGAAACATTTTGCCCTGCATGCCTAGCTGCCAAAATCAACAAATCATCAAATCTGCCTAACCTTTGGTCAGTCTTGATATGAGTAACAACGATGGATTTACTATGGCAACAACACAGTGTGGGTCTAATGAGCAGCCCTACCAAAAATAATACCTCACTAACATCTTCAATGCACATGCATGAGAGGAACCTCATGAGAAATTTGACTTGTTTTACTGTACCAGAAGTCTGTTGGCTGTGCACTCCCAAAACAAGCCTGGAGAAGAACTGTTTAATGTTCACTCTGGCACGACCATGTAGGGAAATCCTGACCAAACTATTAGCCTGAGCTAAAATTAACCTGAATAGCTCTTCTTTAGTATCCAGTAAATGGTATTAACACTAATACTTGCAGACAAAGCATTCAGCTCAACGTATTCCTGTGACATTTTCCACTCTATTTACTATCGCAGTGCACTGCTCGTATATTTCACCTTTTTTTTTTTCTTCATTATATTCTATATAAATAGACTTGCTGCCATGTGTAATAGAAGGCAGCTGGATATGATTACCATCCTGCTATATACTTTCATTGTATCAGCTCTCTTGGCCTGAGGTAAATGAAACGGGGGGAACGGCATCAAGGGAATTGCACATTTCTGTTGAACTATAAAGAGGCAAACAAAGCAGGCAGTGTGGCAGCGGCCCCGCTCTGGGTTTCCACGTGCCAGACAGAGTTGAGAGACTCTGTCTTACTGGAGATTCTTTGGGACGCAGCGACAGGAACTCCTGTTTTGCTTTGCTCTCCAGGGTTTCCTGGTTGTCTGCGGAGAGCAGACTTAGGTCAAACAGAAAGCGTAAATGTTTTTTTTGACATTTGTTTTGACTTCTTTGGAGGAACAGATTAGTGGATTTAACTGTATAACGCAGTTCAATAACTGTCAGGTGAGTTATCAATAACAGAAAAGTGTAGTACACTGTCTGTCAGTTACTTTTGTGGGATCCAAAATCATGTCTTGAAAACCACACTTCCTGTCCGGCACTATAGCCATTAAGGTTGAGCAACTAGAAAAATGGCTTTTTAACAGTCTTATAAGACTGGAAATGGTGTTTTTTTCTCCTGATCAATGAATTAATCATCATTCATCTACAAAAGGTCAACAAATGGTAAAAAAAAGGTCCTTCACATCTTCCCAAAGCCCAAGTTGTCATATTCAAATTGCTTCTTTTGACCGACTTACAGTCCAAAACCCAAAGGTATTCTGTTTACTATTGTAGAAAACATGCAAAAGTGCACACATAAGGAGTTCAAATGGTGAATGTTTGGCATTTTTGCTTAAAAAAATGACTTAAATGATTAGTTGATTACCAAAATTGTTTCAGATTAACCATTCATTATTGAATCGACAAATAATTTCAGTTCTGCAATCGACTAGTTTGGCTTTACCATTTTCATTTGTGGATATAAGCAGCTTATTATACGGTATAACTGCATACAAGTAGAACTAACACAACATAAATTAACCTAAGACACAAACATGGAGTTATTCTCTAGCTTGTAAAGCTGTAGTTTATGTTTGTTGTTGTCTTCTTGACTTTGTTTTCTAACCAAATGAATGAGGTGCAGTATGACGCTAACAAGCAGACACACAGGCAGGTTAAAACATTAGCTCCTTTCAATTTAATTTGCCGAGGTAATGGTTCCTGGTTCCTTCCGCAACTTCATAGACCACCATCAGTCCATCTACCCAGTGAAAATCTCATGCATCTTATTGCTCATCTCTAGTTTTTCCATTCAGTCATAAGAGACTGGCAATTGCCTCAGTGCATTTAGCTTTGACAGATAGATGTTCATCCTGTACATGCTCCACTAATAGCAGCAGTCATCAGAATAAAGATTGGTGGACCTTTAAATACTCCGGCGGTGCCGAGCAAATGTTAGGAGGACATGAGATATAGGGCACATACTCGGTGGAATATAGGCCAGAGGAGAGAGGGGGGGGGGGAAAGTGAGCGGGATACTTTACGAGCTAAATTAAACAGACAACTGTTACAGGCAGGGCTTTAAATGCCTATTTTAGCTCCTCCTTGGAGACGGCGATGCTTCTACAGAGCAACACCACTCATGACCACAAATGGACCTGGCTCTTGGCATGATTTCAAGGCGCACGTGCACTGCTGCGCTGCGATGGAGTAAAAACACGTATATGACGATGGAGACGTTGCCAAAGATGTAAACATGCCATGAGATGTATAGATCATGGAAGAAGTGCAGGACATTTAACAGAGGAATAGTAAAAATGTGTTTCTAAGACAAGCAATAAATCAAAGTCAGTTGAGCAGTAAAAGCTAGACTCCAATAGTACTTAGCACTATGAATAATGAATGCTTGATAGTTTATAGTAATGTAATGTTGACATCACACCTGTAGCATTTTAAATCTATGGACACTGATGGTCCTTCACTCCAAATATAGCTTGCATGCATAATGCATCTTCGGTCTAGACTGAAATATATCAATAGATTTTGGATGCATTTCCTTTAGATTTTGTACAGATATTCATGGTTCCCAGATGATGAATCCTAATGACTTTGGTGATCCCCTGACGTTTCGTCTAGCGCCACCATGAGGTTGACATTTTTGTTTCAGAGTGAAACGTCTCTACAACTATTGGATGGGTTGACACGATATTTGGTACAGATATTCATGTCCCTGAAAGGGATGAATTGAACTAACTTTGGTGACTTTCATCGTGCGTCCAAAAAGATACATGCTGCTGTTTATTCACACAAAAGTATGTTGAATGATAGTACACATATTGAGTATTGCAAAGTATGCAATTTCCGACGAAGCTTTTGGGTTTAGTGCACTTTAACTATACAGCACTTTGGTCAACTTTTGTTGTTTTTAAATGTGCTTTATAAATAAATTTGGATTGGATTTGGAGGTAAAAAAAAAGTTACCTGTTTCAAAAATATTTGCACTGGTCCAGTTTTCGGTCCTTGATGCCACTATAAAAAAGTTTAATTACTGAGGCGTCGAGTTGTATGAATAATAAATAAAACCTTCAAGCTATTTCACTACAACTTGAGACACTACCATACCACAGAAGGATAACATGCCAATTGTATAACATTAATTAATGCAACACATCAAACTGAAGAATTCCTGCTTAAAGTCGGGGGTTCCCGTTAAATGACTCATTGCCATCTCACGCACACAGCACCTCTGGTCATCTGGACCCTAATCATTCATCAGTCATCACTGCGAGGAACTGTTTTCCCTTTCCCAAATGTGAGGTACAACTCAAGTGAAAGCAACGCATGGAGTTTATTTAGCTAAAAATAACCAAACAAAGACCATCTGGAGGGCTGGTATGCTGTTCGTCGCTGCCAATGAAAACATGCTTAAAATGATCAACATGAAAGACTTGCATAATTTCAGGAGGAAAAAAAAAAGTTAGAGACTGAACTATTAGCTTCTGTACTCTGTGCTCTTTGAATAACTCCAGTTATGCCCTTGTGTTCTCAACACTACATGATTTACTGAGCGGCCAATCCAGCTTTTTACTTGATTTCAGATGGTGAAAATTGAGCATGTCTGTTCCAGTCCCGTTGCTGCATGTACAGTACATTATGTAGAACAAATACAACTTATCAAGTTTAGCTGTTAACTGTTTATATAATTTATAAAGGGGAACAAATGAGGTCGACAGATGGTCAAAACGTGAGAGCGGCTCAGAATAGCTCATGGCCTGCTTCCACCGGCCCGCATGCATCAGGGGTTAAGCAATCAGCCCTGACGTGAGGGTTTTCCATCAGCAGGGCCAGCATGCAACTCCAGTTGACACAACATCAGCCCAGCGCCCTGCTGTGACGCCAGCCTCACTCCTGTGTTTTCACTGTATGTTTTAGCTGAGAGAAGGGTGGGGCGGGGGTGCACAATCCCCCCCCCCCCTACACACACCCACCCTTGAGGATGCAGTCGGGCAACCAGCTGGTTTCCATTAGCATACCTCTTCTGGGGAATGGGAAGACTGGCTCATGTGGGCAGACACATGAGGAAGATAAATGATGCGATTGGTCAAGCAGACTAGACCCATCTCAGAGCGGAGCCAGATCACCTCTGATTATTGTGATTCCTTAGCTCTTCGCTACAGTACAAACAAATACTGTGCGATGATGGAGACTCACAGCAGACATGCTAGGTCGTAATCTTTGTCCCCATTACTTTTCAGACATATCTAAGGTCATGCAGCCTGTAAACAGTTTGGTAAAGTTGTAATTTGGGCACCACGCCTTTACCGTCCTGTGTGGCTTTTTCAGCTTTTGGCAACCCTGGGAATCTCACCTCTTCGTTTATGTGCCGAGCAGGTGGAATTTGTGGCCACATATAGAGAAAAAATAATAATCCACACAGCTAGAGTGGCAACCGTGCTGCACTTCACACCTCAGTCAAGCCAATCCAAATACTCCTTCAGACAAAAGACGTAATGTTATCTGCGTCATCTGTAAACTGAAATATTTCTGTTAAAGGGTCATTTTGGTCCAGTATTGAGAGAGAGCGCTGTAGACGGCAGCTGCTCGCAGGCTGCAATATGGTGCTATTGGGGCAAGCTGGCACCGTCATTTACGTCCACTAAAAGTGCTTGTTTTTGCCATGACAGTCTCTAATTGTTATTATAAGTGTCTGACATTATGGAAAGAGTTTCACTCAAGGAGAAGTCTCGTTCTGAAATCTGTTGCCGGAAGACAACGGTGGAATAGTGGAATACGTCCATGGTGGAAACACAAGTGCCAGCCAGTCAGAGTTTGTTGTGTTGGAGTACAGAAAGCGTAGCTAAGTGTAATCTAAAGATTTTCAATGTCAGGGCTGAATATTTAGATGGTTTCGACAATGTGAATGAGGTCTTTGAATACGTATTTATTTGAGCCAGAGTATGCGGTTATTCAGATTTCACAACGAGATTTCTCCTTATCCTTCCCCAAACAAACTGGATCAAGCGAAAGGTAAAAAAAAATTTATGTTTCTCTGTAGGGTCCCTTCCATAAAGTTGTCAGACACTGATTTCAGAAATTGTTGTCTCCATTAGTCACTTATTAGAACAATTAGCCTGCCTTTGTTCGAAGGTACAAAAGAGCCCACCAATCAGCACTTTAAAGGCCACTAATTAACACATTATATCTTTTTCGCTTCAACCGTACAAAAACGGAAACATAAAAATGACAAGTTGTAGACTTCAGGAAGTTACCGCGCCCGGCCTAGAAAAAGTTCAGCACATAAACCCTCGTAAATCCACAACAATGTTTCCCAAAATTTCCCTAAAAAATGATCTATTCCTTTAATAACATCAAAATGTTATTTCATCCAGCAACATTAGTGCCTTAAGCTGCAAAATAAGACTCGCCCCTTAACTAACATCTGGCCTGATGGATGACACTTAAAGTATAAGTGTGTTTATCTCACAGCTAGAGAGATGCCACAGATATGTGGCAGCTACGAGCTACGACTGAGTGATAATTCACTCGCCCACCCACAAACCCTAAAGATATTTTGGTTCAAGTGTTGAAATGTTTTTGGGCAGAAACACTACTTTACATGACATACCCTACCGTTAATGTCGGAGAGAAGTGAAAATTACATTTTAAATGTTAGATTCTTCTATCCAGGTTTACTGAGGAACCTGGATAAACACGTGCCAGACATCACTGAATAAACCTTGATAACTGTGATGTGCATGTTGTGATGACTAAAGGGAGCTTATTGCTGCAACTGCTCTGTGTTATATACACTCATGACAGTGTGTATGGTTGAAGGAAGAGAGGCAGGCGTGGTAATGACAGCCCCCCTCAGTCAGCGGCTCAGCCTCCCATGGTGAAAGCGCCTGGAGAGCACAGTTAAGAATGCCAGTGAAATTTAGCAGCCTGCAGCGGGCCTCCACATTAGCGGAGGTGAAACATGGATGGTGCCCTCAGGACGAGGACCCTCTCTGAGGCTACACGGCTTAATCACAGAGGAACACAATAGAGGGACTATGCGATGACAAAGGAGACTCTGTTTCCTGTTTCTGTCAGTTTCTGCAGACGCACACTTGAGCAGCATGGTTTCACGAGCCATCAAGCGCCTGTCTGTTACCTTTAACCTAACCCAGCAGGGTGACACAGCAGATGGCTGCTGATCCGTAGCCTTCAGCTGCAGCGGCCACTGCTCTTACACCACTGTGAGATATGTGATGGCCCTTATCTTGACATTTTAATTTTCCTCTTGTTTTGATCTGTCTAAACATTTTAACTGGAAACATACGAACTTTGATGCTCCGACCAAAAGCCACATAAACAGATAAGAAAGAAAAAGCAAATAGCTCATATCGCACACATCAACAGAGTGAGAGAGCTCAAGGTTATGTGAAAGCAGCGGAGAGATCAGCTGAGGACATGAGCAGCACATGGACAACCCTGCACAAACACTGCCAGCACTAATAAAATACCCAATAAATCCAACCTTACCTTAACGTAGGCAGTGTAGCGCTGGCACTCCTCCCTGTTGATGTCCAAGCTGAGCTGCTGGCTCATCTGGCTGATCTGAGATCCACTTTGAGTGAAGTAGACCCGGGAAGCCTGGCTCTTCTGACGCTTATCCACATCAGCGGTCAAGTTATAGAGCAACTCTGAGAGGAGACAGAGACACTGTTACACATAACATCGACTGACAGCAATGGTTCTTTGAAAGATAATCTAGAGGAACGCTTCAAATATGCAGGGTTTGGTTTTCTGGTAACTGACACCAAAACATTGGTAAAAATAATTTATCACTTATTGCAGTAAAATGAATGTGAGTTAGAGGGAAGATGGGAACATGTTTGACATTTCTTGGTCAAATCATCTGATATTACTTTAAGTTAACAAGAGCCCTTTGTTCCATGGTGTGTAATGAAAACAAGGCTAATTTCACTAGATTTAATGTCATTGCCTATAGGTTTGCCACTATGATGAACACTGACTTAACATTGGCTTTGAACAATCAGGAATTTCAGTTTCATCCAGAGACTTCATCACTAAGGCTGCAATGAACGATTATTTTCATTGTCGATTAATCGATTAATTGTTTGGTCTATAAAAAATGTCGATCTTTGTTTTCCAACGACCTCAGATGTTTGTCCACAACTCAAAGACATTAAGTTTACTGTCACAGAGGAGTAAAGAAACCAGAATATATTCACATTTAAGGAGCTGGAATCAGAGAATTTTGAATTTTTCTTAAAAAATGACTCAAACCGATTAATTGAGTATCGAAATAGTTTTCAATTAATTTAATAGTTGACAGCTAATCGATTAATTGTTGCAGCTCTATTTTTCACACGTCTGTCATCCACAAGCTTGCAAAGATATTAGCCAATGTATTCATGTAAGCTCAAGCTTAAGTTATACATCAAAACAACCTTTTTGGGCATGTATTTTACAATTAACAAGGATTAACAAAAAAAAGGAAGTAATTTTCCAGCTGGTGGGGATGAACTAGCATTACTGTGAAAGAAAACATTTTAATAACAACATTCCTGCTGGGTCCACGCCTGGCTTTAGTGACTTTGAGACATAAAACAACTTCACATCTATTTTGAATTGATAAATCATAAAGCATGACGCTCATGATTTACCATTACCAACATTTCCGAGAAAACCATATATGGGCCTCTGGCCATTTAAAACCCATTCCTCTGAATGAATCAGCCTCAGTCTGTAGTAATTGCTTCAAGAGGGTGTCACACTGGTTAAACAGTGGGAAGGGTGGCAAACACACCCTTGTTTCCTCCGTCCAGCAGAGGGGACGCCATGAGCTCACTCCAGAGGAGGCAAAGGAAGGTTTCATTAAGAGAGTCACCAAACACGTAGTGCTACACTTTCCATGGCGTTCGCCAGACGTCTAAACAGAGAGGCTTTATTGCTGCGAGCCAGGACGTAGTCATTATGTAACGACAGAGCTCCTGCTCCCCTGGGGGTGTGTGAATGACCACACCTAAACACTGGAACAGGACTGTACCTCAGCACTCCACAGACACCGCACCCAAGAGCCAGTTAGCAAAGGCTGAAGGGTAAACTGTCGGCAAAAAGGCACAGACAGGCCAAAGGCTAACCACACCGACCCTGGGGAGAATTGCTCAGCATGATCATTGTTTACAAATTTTCCCAATTTAAATAACCATCAAAAGTTCAAGGAGTATGACTTTCACTTCCTCAAAACACAAAAAGACCAAAATATACTCTATATGAACAACAACAGTGACACAACTACTGAGACTACTGAGGCTTTTGAGATTCATTTTCACAGCGACGGCAAGACTCAAGAAAGTCAATGCACCTGGACGCTCTTCGCCGAGGAATACGGTATGTAGCTCACCGTAAAAGCACAGCTTGTTGTTTTTACATTTAGGGTTGCATGGATTAAACAAATGAAATACAACATATGTATTACTACGTTTTAGAGGGGATGGTAGGTGTTTATAATCTATTCTCTACTTATAAAGCTTACTCTTTGGTATAGTGGAAAGATGTTTCTGTTTCAGTGGGGTCAATGCAAGTCATATCAGTCACAGGTAGTTTAGTGTCCCCTTCAATATGGACAGACAACTTTTGTGAGGTTTCTCTTGTCCAGGATTTGTCCTCACCTATTTGTCCTGGCAGCTGTCTTCCCCGGAAGCGCATGCAGACGGTGACGTTGAAGCAGTTCAGGTTCTGGTGTCCCTCGTGGCACTGCGGCACAGAGATGTTGATGGAGACGGGCAGGAAGATGGAGACGTCCACCGTAATGACAGGCCGGGTTCTACAACCACATCAACCGACACAGTGTGGGAAAGACTGGACATTAAAAACGACTCAAAAGTAGAAAGGAAAAACTCACAGTAGAACGATCCGGTTAACTCACCTCAGCAGCACCACACTATCTGACATGAAGGCTCCAATAGTGACATCTGCAACAAAAACATAAACATGATTGATTTGGAAAGTCACAAAGACTATATGATATTCAATGAAGCATCTGCTGATAGCAGTCTTTGCACCTGCAGATCCAAAACAATGCACAGAGGTCTTTAAATGTCACGCTGGCTAAGTATGAATGTCAGCTGTGGAATGCAGTAAACAAGATGCCTCAATCACGAGTCGTTGCACTGCTATTCCAAAAGAATGAGAGTCAAACACCATGAGGGCGAGAAAAAAACCATATGTCATAACATCATCCTTCCCTGATGTTTTTTCATCGTCCTGATGTGGCTTACCTGCGTATCCATTGCCATCCATGTCCACATTACCGGAGATTGACTGGCCAAACATCTGCAGACCAGGGTTTATACTACGCCCAGACAGTTTCTGTAACAGATGAAAACAGCCTTCAAATAACATATCTGAGCCAACATGGTAAAAAGGGCACATTGCGTGATTTGTTTTTGCTCTGCATTTGTTTTTCGTAGATGAATGATCTTTGATTTTATAGATTTATAGTAAATAACACATTTGTTAGCTTCGCATTAAGACTGGAAACAGGTAAAAACAGCTAGCCTGGTTCTCTCTCTACAAAAATACACCTATCAACACCTCTAACGCCAAGAAACAGTTCACTTTGACATTTAAGTTTTCTGTACGGATTAAATAAACAAGATAAATTGTGTTAATTAGTGAGCTTTGGAGATGCTGGTAGCTGTTTCCCTCAGCTTTTAAACTAAAGTAAGAAAAGCTAGTCACCTCCCGGTGAAAGCTTTGTTGCTATGGCAACAATCTAATTGACCTTCAGTTAACTAACTATTTCAGCTGTTTATCCATAACTTTTTTGGATTTCGGTAACGTTACCATATCCTTGAATTGTTTCAACAACCGTTGGATTTATGTTGTTTACCTCTTCTGTTATTTTATCCCATACTTCGTGTGGTGTCACTGTTGCATCTGCCATTTTTTTCTCTTCTGTGAAGTGTCTTAATTCACCCATAATGCATTGCGTGACAGGCTATCTAAGTCAGTCTTACATTAGTCACTCAAATGGAAGCTTTATGCAACAGGTCAAATTTAAGTGTCTATAGCAAGTCTGATTTAAAGTTATATTTAAGACAAAGATGGTTCTAGCTCTATACTTCAGTAGTGATGATGTGGCGGTTAAAAAGGTGATTTCTAATATTGAAATACTTTGTAGTCACTAATAAAAAACAAGAAGCCCATGAAAAACTGCTTGCTCCTCATTCAGAGCTATGTGGGTTTTCCGTGCGTTCCCGAGGCTACATCACCACCTGCGACTTTACCACACATTACTCAGCTGTTTCAACAGCTTGATACGCAAGGTGAACACATGGGTTTCATCAAAATGTATCATGTGTTGGTGAAACTATAGAGAAACTACTAGAACTAGACTTCTTACCATGGAGTACTTGCTGATGATTCCTGTGGCATCCCCATGGTAGATATAAACGGCTCCTCCATAGTCATCCTCTTTAGGTGCTCCTATGGCTACGTCTGAAGAGACAAATAGAGGACAAAAAGTGTTTCTGTGAAAGGTCGGCATAGAAATGAATGCGCACGTAAATAAATAAAACTGTGTGTTTGTGAATGTGTACAAAAGCTTTCATTAACCATGGGAAACAAGCTGTTACAGTAAGAGTCTTAATAGACAATTAAGTGTTGTTAGTGGCCATAAAAACTTGTGCGACCTCTGAGAGAGTGGAAACAAGACTATAAAGTGCTGGCAAGAGCACTGAAACAATGTCTCCTTATCCCATTTCCACAGAAAGTCCATATATAAACTTTCTTTTTATAAACCAAAACACTTCCAGGTCATGTGGTGCAGCATACCAAAGCAGAAATGGTAAAAGGGTGGCACTTATTTTAGTAAATATCACACAACAATCAACTCACTGTGTAGAGGTAGACTTAAACCAATAATTTGTTCTCAGTGGAACCAAATGTGTATTCAGATTTCTACAGTAGTTCTTTCGAATTAAATAGTTTGGTTGTAAATAATAGATCAGTCAGCGAGCGAGTCTGGCTCTCTCGTCACTCCGTGAGCGACGAGTTTCAAAATGAGTTATGCTTCCCAGCTGCCATCTTTCTACACACACACACACACACACAGAGAGACACACACATGCACACTGTGTGCCAGGCAGCACGCCTCGAGGCGTATCTCACACGGAGATGAAACCGGGCAGCAGCTTCCAGCCTCGAGTGTGAGACGGACGCCAAGTTGAGCCCTCAGTGCCAAGCAGATGCGAGTGCCAGGAAAACAGACAGCGTAAATGTACGTCTGTCTGTCTGTGTGTGGATGATTTGGTTTGTGTCTGGATGACTCAGTGCACAAGAGGGTGAGAGAGGGCAATATTTTCTAAAGATCTCCCTCGCTGCAGGGCAATCAAAACAAAAAATCTGTAAAAATGACGGCTTTTGTTGCACCTACTGAGAATCTCAACCAGCCAACGTTTGCTTGTGGGGAATATAAACTGTGACTTTATTACTCACCAGATGACAGAGGAAATAGCTTTGTTGCATGACTACAGCAAAATGCCACACTAATAGCACTGAATACTATGAAAAGTGGTTGCCATTACACTTGGATTAAAGATTAATTGACCACTCGAGGACCATTACAAGACTCATACATATAAAAACACGACCCCAATCTGAGTTATGACCTTTCACCAGTGGCTCCGGTGTTGCAAACGCTCTACATGCCCTGAGATAGTTTAGTTGTTAAAAGACAACACCAGTAGTTTTAAATGTAAAGACCTCCTTTTTAGTGCATTTAAGGACTCTCTGGCATCTGAGAAACACAAGGAAATGAATACTTTGTGTTGGCTTGCATTGCAGAGACTGATTCATGAGGAGCATTTTGAAAAGACTCTCTGCTCTTAATGTATCACGACTTCAACAACAACTATACAACATATGGTCACGGTGTCAAGAAGGTTTTAAGTTGCAGCAACTTTCACGTCATAGTGAAATAAATTAGAAACAGCGGCTGCCTACAAATTAGGAGGTTGTGGCATGGTTGTAAAAATGGTCAACACAACTGTACCACACACATGATTTGTGTTTAATGGACTGAAACATGTTAAACCCTCAGTGTGGTCCTATATGGCAGTGGTTCTCAACTTTTTGGGCTTTTGACCCCTTAAAGGAAAGCAGCACCGACTTGTGACCCGTCACTGGTTTCAGATGCCGATCAGTTGTGAGCATTTAAAACGTCTCAGGTTGTGTTATTGAATTACTGTTTACAGCTCAATGAGGTAAAACTATCCAACATTTCACAGAAAAACAAAGATAGGAGAAAAGTGGAAAAAAAACATCTGTAGCAGATATTTGCCTTTTCTTCTTTCTTATCCCATTAATCATCTCACGACCCCTCAGATTTATGTTGTGACCCACTGAAGGAATCCAGACCCACAGGTTGGGTACCACTATTTTTAATATCCCTATTTCTTCTCACTGGCAAAATACAGAGGAGTGTACCGTCTCTTTTAAAACATATGAAATATTTAAAATGTATAAAATAAAATAAATAATAATGTATTTATAATCATAAAAATATATATTTTTTTAAATATAATTTTTAGTATTTTTTTTTTAATGTTTTTCTCATACTGAATGACTCTCTGGTAAACACAAGTTTTAAAGTTGTGTTTTTGTGTGATGTGGAGAAACTCAGTTTTACAGATCTGTTGATTAAATCAGCTAATCAATTATTAGTCGACAATCGTTATTCGATTAGGAATTTCTTTAGTCGAGGACAGCCCTAAATATATAATATAATATAACTATAACATAAAATATATAAGCCAACATGTACGAGAAGTCCTAAATATGCTCAGAATAACAGAATAATAATAATTAGAACATCTACAGTGATAACTGAGCAAACTTCATCTGCTGATGAAGACCATGCAATACTATCGAAAGCTCCAGAACAAGCAAGTAAAGATGCATTTATGAAGTGAAGCAGGCAGTTTGTAATATGTTATTACTGTAGTGACCTTGATATCCATCGTCATCTATGTCTCCGATTGCGGCAATGCATTCTCCAAAGTGTGCATTGAAAGCATTGTCACCACTCAAAACACCGTATTCCTCCATCACCCCCTGAAAACAGAAGCACAACAGTTTATATAGTGAGCTGGCAGGAGAAAAAAGAAAGGATCATGCTGCAGTGAAATTATTGCAGCTCTCAGATAAAATTCTTTGGCCACGACTGCAGTCAGATGGCTTTTATCCAGGCAATTTAACAACCAAACAGACACTCAACTTCCTCGCAATCACTCATAAATACAAAATGTACAAACGGAAGCTCTAGTCTTGGTCTGTTAAATAATTTCACATCCGAGTTTCACACTGCTCCACTGTTTAATTCTGGTATCGTGATAACAAACATGGGCAGAAAGAAATCAAACATGAGCAAAGCTAAAAATCAGCATGGCAGACAATAATAGCAGTATAGAAAACGTTCAAAGAGAGACATACACTAGTAAAATAAAGCAGCAAGTTGTGGTCTCTCGTGTTCCCACTGACCCCCGGATCCCACTCACATTGCCCTTGCTGATGTACACAGACACCTGGCCCTCATCCCGGAGCTGGCTGTGCATGGGTGCCCCCACCAGCAGGTCCGACAGGCCGTCCTGGTTCAGATCAACTGCACACAATGAGGAGCCAAAGTAAGA
The DNA here is from genome assembly GCF_043250625.1 of Sebastes fasciatus. NCBI lineage: Eukaryota > Metazoa > Chordata > Actinopteri > Perciformes > Sebastidae > Sebastes > Sebastes fasciatus. The sequence goes on from NC_133803.1 coordinate 16,286,924, forward strand.
GCCCATCTGGAACCAAGCCGAGCCACAGAGCAATGGGTCAGATCACAGACACTGCTTCTTCACTTCATACCATTGACACACGATTCACGCTCTGACTGGATTTACTTCCCCTTTTATATCTACACCAACATTAAAGGAATATTTACACAACGTACGTCTTAAAGCCACCCTGACTTCCCTTTTATTTACTCTGAAAGGAAAGCATTAGCTACCTCCCTGGGTTTTTCTTTCTGGCAATGTGTTCCTTCTTTAAATCGCTGTAGCTGTCTAAACACTTAAGGCAGAAATAAACAATGCAGTTCTGACAACAACACAATCAGCGTAGCGTGTCTGCAGCGCATCGCAAGAATCAACTACATGATCCCTGAGGCAGATTAGGTTGAATAAAATATAGTAAAACAATAGCCTCAATGCAAAATATGTGCTGTGTAATGATTGAAAACAGAACTGACAGAGACCTCTGGAGGAATATAAGACCACATCCGAGCTCATACCATTTTCCCTGAGGCTTGAAAACTCTTCACCAAAGACACACCATCGATTTTGAAAATGTAAACCTGCGCGGGGAGAAAAACAAATCAGTGAAGCAAGCAACATGAGAGGACTTCAATTCAACAACTGGAAATAAGAAGAAGAAGTCCCTACTTTTCCACTGCCGCTGTGCTGAGGCGCCCCTGCAGCTATGTCTATTACATTAGGAGCGGAGAAGTGTCCAGCAGTCACAGCATAGCCTGGAGACACAGACGAGAATCAGTTACTGCACATTTTCTTCTTATATATTTTAACCTTCAACACAATCATACTCATTAACAGGCTCTCACCAAGGTAGCTGTATCTGTGGGAGTCGACGTCTTCTTTGTTCGGGCTGTAGAAAGAATCAGAGGTCAGGTTGTACACCTTGATCGTCCCAGTCCAGTAGTATGACCCCGGTGCCCCCATCACCACCAGCTCCTGGAAATGAAAACCACATTCATTCAGATGACTGTGATACACCTTCTCGTACTTGCCAAGCCTTTAATTGTGACCCTCCCGGGGTCACATTCTCCCGTATTTCTCCCGATTTATGGCAAATTTTCACACCATTTTTTACTTTTCGTTATCACAACCTGTTTCTGACGCTGTACAGCGTGTACAAGCCCTACTGTTTCCACCCGGACGACAATACAGCTGCACCAAATGTCGTTTCCCTGGTGGAACGCGGTTTGAGCTGTGCTCGCCACACATCACAGCGTGTAGCATCCAAAGTTGCGCTTTGCTCGACGCAGCGAAAAGCCGTCGTGGTGCTGAATGAATGAAAACTGATGACTAGTAGTAGATTTTTTTTTTAAATCATAAAAATTACACTGCTCCCATTCTAATCAACCAGATGTTTAGATATAAATAATAATAATAATAATAATAAAAAATAAAAAATAATAAAAACTACAAAGATTTACACAAATTCACACCAGAGGGTCGTATTATTCAGTTTTCTTCCTTGAGAATTAAAAGTAAATTAAAAGTAGGCCTATTTAACATAAAACTGCTGTTGCAGTGTAATTATCATTTTCATTCTTTAAAAGTCACCAGAATGCAGGAAACTCGGAAACTCAAATGTGACACAAAGTTGGCAAGTATGCACCTTGTATCTTTACACTGCTAAATAGCCTGCTGAAGAAAAGGAGAAAAAAAGAAAAAACGCTGCTGGGTGAACGTCTGGTTAACCAACGGCCACAGACTGGTTTGTGCTATCTGCTCTCAAACCACACAGCCAGACGGCATGCCAACTGAAGCTGCCTCCTTTGATGTGATGAGGAATTCAGAGGTCGAGCTAAATTGACAGCTGTAAAATGAGTTGTTCACGGCTTTTTGTTGAGATGCTCCACGGCTATTAAAGGGACCAGAGCACCACAATTAAGATGCTCTGTTTCGACTGCATTAAGATTATCGTACCATCGCTCAGAGTCCTGATTTTCACTACTGATTTCAGTCAAATCTGACACTATGTCATCTGAATGAGACCTCAAACAAACTTAACAACACAGTGAGGACCTAAGTCAGCAGTATACAGTATATCCCCTGTGCTGTGGTGTCAAACATCTGGGGCAACATGGTTCAGCCAAGGATAAGGTTTAACAGTTGGACATCTTTTCATTAAATTCCTCACATTCTTTCACGGGAGGTCGTTCAAATGCTTTAACAGATCAACACTGAGTAAAGTGCGTTTGATGATTGTTCTTTTTGGTTTTAAAACAGTAGGTTCACTGTGGAATCCAATGTTATCTGACTATTTTCTTTTCTTCCTGAAGCCTTCTCTCTAGACGAGTGTTATCTACAGCTCTCACATGATGTTTACGTAATAAAATCATGAAACTAATCCCTAAAACATGATGTCATACACTGCTGTAAGTGTTCAGAACAGCCGTGAACGACGTTTTCAAAGGCTCTTGAAGCACACACGTCTTGTAGTGAAATGTTCAGCAAGTTAGCAGGCAGGTCATGTGAAATGATCCCATTTTAGTATCTGTGAAAGGAAAGCCATGTGTGTGCTATGCGTGCTGTACGAGTCTATCACGCACGTGTTTTTGCAAATGTAAGTAAATGTAGAGTTTAAGGCTGCTACTAATGATTATCTCTTTATCAATTAATCATTTAAATGTCTATTAAATGTCAGAAAATAGTGAAAAATGTCCATCGCAGTATCCCACAGCTCTCTTCAAATGTCTTGTTTTTTCTGACCAACAGTCCAAAACACGAAGATATTCACTTTACAATGATATAAAACAGAGAAAAGCACTAAAACCATAGAATGATTTGAGCTTCTGCTTAAAAAATGACTTGAACGATTGAGTGATGTTTAAAACTGCTGTCCATGACTTTATAATTTTCTGTTGATTGACTAATCGATCAGTTGTTTGCAGCTTGAGATTAGCACCAGGCTAACTAGAAAGCTGAAATAAGGTAGAATAAAGAAAAACTGCATGAATTACATGAACTTTTCATCAGACTCTTTCTCACCACTGAGACTGTTCTCACCCTGAGGCCACAGCTGTGCTCCGAGGACACATTTTTGAGTAACTTACTGTAGTTTACTGTATGTCCCAAATTGAGCGTAACTGTAACTCGAGACTTGAAAAGGACCTTTGCAGAACATGCCGCTCACGGGCAACATCAGGAAAGACTTAAACTGTTAATGTATGAAAGCAAAATGTCTAAACTGGTCAAATTTCAATGTATTCCTCATATGCACATATTTTCCTGTCAAACTCTATTTTTGCTCAAATGCATTTATATGTGATTAAATCTATTTTCCTCTCACCACTGCTGCTCACTGCGCCAGCTTCACCTTTCTAGACTGCTTACAGACCGAAATATAAGATACAAAAAGGGTATTGTGCAACCAAGGAGGATGTCATATGTTAACAGAAAAAAACAGTAGTGCATCTATGCTATAGAGAGAAAAGGAAACTTGTATTTTCTTAAACGTTTTATCTTGTGGAACCACACCAGGTCAAGTGAGGCTGCTGTGTCTTCCTATGGAAACATAAGCTAACAGTTATCAGCAGTTAGTCAGCAGAGCGCTGGCTGCTTTCATTCAAATACTCATGTATATCTAACTGCAAAGGATTTTCCACATCATTTGACATCTTAAACAAGTTGGGGGGAAAATTACCACACAGCCTCATATATAACATCTCTGCTAACTATCTACCAGAGTCAAAGTCAACACAGAGTGAGGAAGAAAAAGTTCTTTGTAACGTTAAGTGAGTTGCCTGATAAGAAAAAAGAGACAGTAAGGAAGATAACTAATAGTTTCTACTGGTATGTAATGTGAAAATGCATTTGAAGACGTGATCAGTTTACCAACAGTGAATTGATTGATGAAGATCCAACAGATTTTGGATGACAACAAACAGCTATCTCTCTGTTTAGACTAACAGAAAGAGAGTATTACAAGGATTAAGAAGATGAACAAGCACTGTTACTGACCTCCGTAAAAACTCCCGCTATCCCGGCTTGGCACGAGCCGTGCTCTTCCCCATATTTCTGCTTATAGTCTGTAAGAAAAAACAAACCACAAATTATTTCACTGTGTGCCTGAGCCAGCGTTTGCTGGAGTTTTTCCTGCATTCCATATGGAGCTAGTCAAAGTCCCAGTCCCATCCACGAGGAGTCTGGGGCCAGAAAGCAGACTGCAACACTGCATTCAACAAGAAGACCTCTCTTACTTAGAGTGGGGACACAGCGCTCTCAGGTTACAAAAATATTGAGCTTGGATCTGCACAAAATGCACTGTCAATACGGTCCCATGCAAAGTGTGTCTGGCTTCTCCACAACTGTTGGCAACAAGAGTTATACGGAAGGAAGTGAAGTCCTGACCTGGGAGCACAATTAAGGTGTAAAACAGGCTTTGATGAATGGCTCTGAGTCACATATCAAAACATATGAAGCACACATTTGTATGAGTCAGCTTTAAATGTTATACAGCACATTATTTCTCAAATGGACCTTGATTTGTAGTGTTGCAGACGGCGCGCAAAGAAAAATAACCTGCGGCACAAATGGATTTGATTTACTACAATCATAACAAAATCAGATTTCTTGCGAACCTTGCGAGAAAATAGTTCCTTAAAAGCACCTGATTTCTGGAAAATCAAGCCAAAATCTGTTCTTCGAAATAGTTGGCATAATTACATCTTTGTGAAAATATTTTTCTTTTGCAAAAAGGGTGCATGGGGAATACAAACTCTCCATCACTCCATTGGCCAAAATGCTCATATATTCTGTTAAGAAAACCCTTCAATAGTAGGTGCTGGCTCTCGTCGAAGCACTCGTGTTGGACTGAGGAAGGGAGATCACACTTCAAGGCTCTGCTGCTATGAAGATCACATGTCATGATAAAATGTAACCACAGAAGAGGATAAATAGACTAATTTATTTATTTTTTGTAAGAAATAAATCTTGAGGCTTTTAAAAGTCAATGTCAGAGGAACGATTACACTAAGTGCTCACAATTCATGTCCACACTGAGGCCATAACCTGGGTCTTTGCTTGATTTTAAGGACTAAACAAATAAGATTAAGACCCCAGCAATGATCTTTTCTGTGTCTGCCCTAATGTGAAAGGTTAATATAATAATAAAATGAAGGAAAATCTGTATTAATACCTTCATAGCAAGGGATGAGCGGCTTCGCACTGCCTTGAAGAGAGGGAGGAATGATGGAGCAGTACCCATGTGGAAGGATGTGCTCTAAGTCGTAGTAGACGTTTTTCCAGCGGTGGGCACAGGCCTGTGAGAGAAAAGCAGGAACAAATTCAGACACATGTTCCTGCTGTAAACACAAACACTTCAGACTGCAAGCAGGCGCTCCTTGTTTAAGCCCTTTCCTCGCTGGGCTGGAGTCAGCGCGTCTCTGCGGCTGTCAAATAATCGTCAATGAGAGGGGGGATTAAAGCCCATCCATAACTCTGACCGTAACAGCCATGGTCTGTGGTGTGAATATCTCGGCTGCAGCGTGAGGTCTGTGTTTCCTAAGCAGCGTTTAATGTGCAGCAGGAAAATCTTCAACATTTGTGTTTTAAAAGTTTTAATTTCAAAACAGCTCCTCCAGGCCTTACAGGGAGCCGGGGAAGCCAAAAGTTCAGACAGCGGATCAAAAGACAGAGAATAAACTCCTACTTTATTATGCTGCTGCTGAAACAGGGGGTCCATTTCTGAAACTGACAGCGAGTAATTCTTAGAAACAATATTTTGCCGCCGTGTTTTAAAAAATAAAACATTCCACAGATCGATAAGAAAACAGGAGAAGATAGACTCGATTTCAAACTCTGGCACAGATCAGGCAGCATAAATGTGTAAATGTGGTAATCATTTAGTACCCCGGGGGGATGGTGGTGGGGCTCCTGTGGCTCTGGGGACAGATCTGGACGCCTCTGTGCAGACAAAGTTCACTTCATTTCCCCTCGCACTGTTTAACTCCCCCGCGCCCCCACCCACACACACACACGCACACAGCCAATCTAAATGAATACAAGAGCTCGGCAGATTGTGGGCGCACACAGAGCGTCAGATGACTGTCTGGAAGCAAGATGCTGCGTTGAGTAACACTTGTGTTTCAAAGGACGGCTTTGACAACAGTAGTGGAGAATACCAGCATGAACTCTCCCTCTTGAGTAGAAGCAGATTCTGGAAAAAAAGATCAATCAGCTGATATAAATGCAGCAAAAAGCAGCTCTTGCAGCAGCTGACAAGTTCTGTCAAAAGAAGGTTTTTATGGTTGAGAGTCTGTGCTGCTGTTGTCATGTTCCTGTTCAGTTAAAGGGCTCGCTGGTCACAAACAAGGCTTTCACTGAAAGCACAGATGAAATCACCACTTTACACATCTGCCAAGCAGCCATTTCCCTCCTGTTGCACGGAAATGTGAATCCATTCAGATGAGATTAAGAAAGAAAAAAAAAGAAGCACAGCCACACGTTGCTCTGGAGAGTCACCACCTTTTCTTTTATCATGTCTCCGTCTAGACGGCCAAAGAGTGAAAACTTGTTGTTATACAACTCTACGCTCAAGCTCCCAAGACTGACAACTCCAAGAGTTCAAACTTTGGGTCAGGGTTTGGAAATCCTGCCAATACATTCCACTGAGGTATAAAGAAATGGACTAAAGATAAACATATTGAAAGGAATGGAGATTTAAAAGGACAGTTATCTGGACGTCTGTATTGGAAAGTGATTCTATTTGACAGGTATTCAAACACACACCTGTCATGAGTGTTTCAAGAGCGACACGGTCCACCAGTCGCCTTCAGACCGTCCTGCAAGGCTGCTGGTTCCCTTTGCAACCCACCACAGGAGGACGGGGGTTAACGTTTAATGAAAGGCCGCCCTTGGACGGGACCACCGCAGAGGGTCTGAAGCCTAAACAAACTCTGCCAGCTGCCCTATGATCTCTGTGCAAATACCCAGCCAAGCACCTCAGGGATTAGCACCACTAGTTAGTTTCTCTAAATCCTTCTCTCCTTTTTTTATAAACAACAATCTACTTTTGACAAACCCTGTTCCACTGACTCTTCCAGCTCCGAACACGAGGTAGATGTTTCACAGTATTATGTAACCACGCAGCGGTTTCCAAATCTGTCTGACGTTAGTTGTTAGTCCAGTGTTGATTGTGCAAAAAAATTCAGTTTTTTTACTTGTGCAAGTTAAAGCTTGTGAGCATGCAACACAGAATGGGGGGAAAGGCCCTTTTTTGCTAAAGGAGGGGTTGTAAAGTTGAGACCAGCTGTGGTTTTAACAGTGTGGTTCATGGTAAGACATAAGTAACAATGATGTCGCTCTAATCAGGTCTGTTTGTACTGAGTGTACATGGTACGCATTATACAATTTGGTGAGGCGAATGCGGCGTTTGGTCCCTGAGCTCACCAGTATTTTGCCGTTGGCTCTGTCCTGGCGGGCCAGGCTGACCCCCATCCACTCATCATCCCTGTCCCCTTGGCACGTCTTCCCACACGACTCTCTCGGCTTGTTTCCTGAAAGACAATGAGAGCAGTTTTTGCAAGACGTTGAGTCATCAGGACGGAGGATGTCTTGGAGCAAGTTACTTGTTACTTGTCAGCCATTGTGAGCTTTTTTAGTTCTGGGTTTTAGTCGTTATTTCTGCTGAATGTGCGCGGGATGTTTACACAGTATAGATAAAACATTAGAAAAGGTTGTAGAGCTGATACGGTCAATACTGTAAGTCACATTTACAACAAAAAAAACATCTATTATGACATGTAGTATACTGAAGGTTGATATTTTTGAGGATGATAGGATCAATATTTGAGTGTTAAACAAGTCTGATAACAATATATTGGCTGATTTTCCATATTTTACATTGACACACAACATAAACACATATTTTAAAGGATAGGATGGATCCCTTTAAGGGCTGCAATTAATGATTATTTTAATAAATGAGCAATCTGTATCGATGAATTGTTTGATCAATAAAACATCAGAAAAAAATTAAAAATGCCCGTCACAATTTCCTCAAGCCCAAGGATATGTCATAAAAATCAAGATAACTTACTGTACGATGTATACTGCTTTGTAATGCTATTGACATTAGTGAATCCTGGACCAGTTTATGAAGAAGAAGATGATTAAGAACATAAATCCAATAAAAAGACAACGGTGCTTCAAAAAATTCAGGGACAATTTATCTTTTTAACAGTCCAACTCTTAAATAATAGATTATTTCCTCCCCCAAGTTTTATTCTCTTTCTCCCTGCAGTGGACTGATTCAGCACAATGGCATGCTGCTGTGTAGCATGTAGTGTGTCAGTGTGTGTTGTGTGTTCCCAGAAGCCCGTCAGAGTTCAGCTCCTCTGGTCCATGTGGCTCACTGAGCACCAAGCAGCACACACGCTCACTGTGATAATGTATGTTTTTTCTGGTGACACATTGACTGAGCACAGGGTTAATATTAAAGCTGTGCCTGCACCCCGGCTTTCTTGACCACAAGAACAGAGCTGAGGCTGAGAGAGGTTGGGGGTGGGGGGGTTGAAGCTAAACTTTTTTGGCTCACATGCTTGGAAAATATTAGCAGAAGCATGAATTATATTTATCAAAAATATTTATGGACCTCTGCACACACAGAACCCTCTTGTCTTTTTTGCGTGTCTCCCTATAGCAGGTTGAGTACAACTACAAGAACAACTGTGGCACTGTTAAGAGCAGTATAAGGCTGCATTATTCTGATAAAACAAAACAGATGCTTGGGGGAGTTTAAAAGCAAAGAGAGGACGAGGAAAAGCTGCAGGGAAAGCTCAGCATGTGTGTGTGTGTGTGGACTGTAGAACCAGATTTCTGTGAGATCACTGTTAATTTCTTTCAAGTTGTGTGTGTGGGTGCATGTGTTGTCCTGAGGCATGTAGTGCTCTTATATGTATGCTGCAGGCAGGCAGGCAGGCAGTGGTGACTGACCTCTTCCCAGATCCATCTCTGTGCAGCGGCGGTCTGGGTTGCTGTGAACTCGACACTTGTATACAGCTCCAGGAGAGTGCACAGAGCTACTGTAGGTAGAGTTTGCCTTTGGAGCTCCTACTATTACCCTGCAGAAATTGGGATAGGGAAAAACAGAAATGTTGCTTATTGTCTTGTGGGGGTCCCAAACCCTAGGGTTAGAACCACTGTGTTACAGATATACATTGTGCAATAGCATGTACATAATATCATTTCATTGTTATATGTATGGTAGATGACTATAAATCTTCCAGTAAGTTATATACCAACAAACTGGAACAAACCTTACAGTATCTATGCCACTGAAAAAAAATGAAAATCTATTGCCAGCAGAAAAAAGTTACAGTAGAAACAGAAAATGGCTTTTTCATGAGGAATATTAAGCATTATTGTTTTGTATTCATTGGGTGTGGATGCAAGCCTGAGGCTCCAACATTTACTTCAAAAGTACAAATTCAAAACCTTACAGTATCTGTGCCACTGAATCCTTTGAATTGAAAAATAAAATGAAAATCTATTGCCAGCAGAAAAAGTTACAGCAGAAACAGAAAATGGCTTTTTCATGAGGAATATTAAGCATTGTATTCATTGGGTGTGGATGCAGCCTGAGGCTCCAACATTTCTGCTTCCAAAAATACAAATTGCATTGCATCATTGTGAAAATAAGAGCATTTCCAGGAACAGTAAAAGCATGGGACTCACCAGCGTGTGTTGTCATTATAATGCTCCAGCACAGAGTAGCCAAAAAAACTATTGTTTGGTCCTTGAAACACCAGAGGATGTTCTAAGTCTATATTGTAAGAATAAGCCACTGAAATAGAGAGATAGACATAAAAAACATGATGTACTCCCGTTTTGTGTCTCCGGAGAGGAGCCATCCCTTTGCGCATCATGCGTAATTACGCGGTTAAAGTGTCCAAAAAGAAGAAGAAAAAAAGACAATAAGGAGGGATTGTCAGCTCTTCAGTGGTCAAACTGTTTCCAAACTATTTCTCAGTTGTGTTGCAGCATGTAGGCTGTGATTGCATGAGGAAAAAGCTTGAGGAGGAAAGTGAACAGTCCGGTTAAATAACGGTGCGTCAGCTTCTCTCCATTCTTGTGTCAATCTGAGAAAGTTGTTGCTCGCAGGCTCTCCTGTCGTGGAGATAAATGCGGTCACTGGTGTCAAGTTAACAGGAAGAAAAGCAGGGATAAGACCGGAAATACAGCAAGGTTCACTCAAAATAAAAGCATCGCCTCTGGTGCAGGGGTCATTCTATAATTAGGGGTACATTTCATGTCAACCAAAAAGTGAAGAAATCAGTTTTCTTTTTTGATAAATAATTTAGTTGTTACCATTATATACCCCCTAAATGTGCTAAATTCATAAACTCTAATGACTTTTTAAATATTTTAATGAAAATAAACATTTGATTTATTATTTTGTCAACTGTGTTACAGACAAACTTTATTTTGATTACACAAATTAAAAACATTATAACATTAAAACTTTGACAGAATGTTTATGGAAGCTCAAACATAGCAAACATGAACATTTTTAATCCATAGTTCTTAACAGAAAAATAAAATAAAATGACTTGTAAGTCTTGGGGGTTTTAATGTGAAAGGGGAAACCGGATTGAGTGTTTTCATTCTGGTGCACTGACACTGGTAACGCGGTCACGGATGGTTTTGAGGCTCAAAGCATCACATTTCATCCCTCTGGGGGCTCCATTCAACCTAATGTGAAGAGATGAGGGCTCACTGCTGCCATCTAACGTTTACCAGTCACAGTGAACCCTGTGACATCCTTATTAGTAGGTTTTAAAAAGCTTTATATTCAATGAGTTTATTGATTTTTATTTATTGGCACCAAACATCTCCAAGGGATATAATCTATTTTAAACTCAGCACAATTGAACAATGCTTTCACTGTTCTCAGGAATTCATTTATAATAAGAGAGCTTTTGTTGCACAATTTTACAAAATGAAAACCCACTTAAGAGTCCTGGTAAAAAGGGGAAAAATCATCTTATTATATTGTATATCCTCCTGAGACCCAGCCCATTGACATGTGTCCTCTGTAGTGGACATTTTGTCCACATACATATCCTCTTACTCTTTTGACCTACTCTATCAACCCCTGGTGTATTGTAAAGAGGACATCCTAGGCTTTACAGTGATATGGCATGTGGTTTTTTTTAATCAATTTGAATGTATTCTTGGTTTAATATCCCTCTACGGCCATAATCTGTTCATTTCTTTAGTCTTTTCACACTGAAATAGTCCTGTAGTCCACTACAGTGGACAATAAAAATAAAGTTTAACAAGCCTAAATTGTAAGATTTTCTTTTAACCCTAAATAGGAAGGAAATCACACAAAAAAATAAATTGGAAGACACTTTTTTAGTCGGTTCCCAGGAGGATATTACAGCAGTGGTTCCCAATATGTTGGGCTTGTGTAAGAAAGCAATGCCTATACTTGCAACCCCCTTACTGTATGTCCACCAGTTGTGACCAGTCAACCAAAGAATGGTATATATATAATACTTTTTAGAGTCCTGACACATAAATCAACAAGAATTACAAGAAAAATGCAAAGATTAAAAGGAGCATCTGAATATTGTTTTTTTCTGCTTTTCTCATTGTCTTGTGGGGGTCCCAAACCCTAGGGTTAGAGCTAAAGTTTAGCTCTGAGAATATCTAGTAAATGTACAATGGACGTTTGTGCAGAAATAACTGCTGCAGCTCCTCCAGACCAACAGAGGTTTCCCGTGTCTTGTGAAGTGACGGAGCTCCGCAACGTTATCGTCTGCAACCAAAACTCCGATGTCTCCCCTGTTCACTCCGGCTGCGGTCGGGAGGATCAGCTAGGATCAGCAGTGATTCATGGAGAGACCTTCGTCTGGTCAGCTAACATTACTGCCAAGCAGGTGAAATATAGAGTGATATTTGTGGTTTTAGCTGACGTGTGTCACCTCACTGTTTTGAGCGATGCTCGTTCATGTCTATTTAGAGCGAGCACAAGCGCGAGCCCGACGCTGACTTTCGTTGACTTAACGGCCACAGGTGTCGCTGTTAACAAGCATTTCTGATTCTTACAAACAGTCCCTTTAAAGTTAGGCATAATTGAGGGCGTGGCCGCTTTGAGTGACAGGTGGGAGCCGGACCATTTACGTCGAATTAAATGATTTACGGACTTATTACAGGCCTGCGACAGCCACAGATACCCCATTTATTTCCCTCTTTTTTGTCAGAGCATTTCATTTATTGATTGCTGTAGCTTAGTGGGTAGAGCGGGTCGTCCTTTAACCACAAGGCTGACGGTTCAATCTCCGGCTCCTACTGTCTGCTACTACTCTCCTACTGAACCCCAAGTTGCTTCCCGGGCACTTCACAACAGCCCACTGCTCTGAAATGCAAAGGATGGGTTGCAGAAAAGGTTTGGGAACCACTGGGTTAAATGCAGAGGTCAAATTTTTGTACCTGTATATGACAAAGGTAATAACGTTTTTAAGTTGTTTTTTTTAGATGTAAAGACAATTTAAACAAATATAGCAAGAATGTTTTTAAAGATGACCAAATCTAGCTTTAAATTAGGTTTTCCATGGTCCAATACCTGTATGTGTCCTCCTTCATATGGAAAACTGCATGTTTGTTGTGGAGGAAAGAAATACAAGTCAAACAAAAGGTTTGCTGAAGTATGTGACCCACTACCAACAGGATCTTTAAAACCCAGATTTGTTGTGATGTCTGCATTCCACGTGTGTCTACATCAACAAGTTGTTATCATACAGACAGGCTAAACCAGGTAATGAGATAAGCTATTGGATTTAACATGTAATAAGGAGAAAGGAGTGACAAAAGATGTTCTGTAAATAAGATTTTATTTGTTAGTCTGAAAATGTATAGCAAGTCATATAGTGCCCTATAGTACAGTCTTAATTATCATTATACAATTTACAGTTTTTGTGTTTTTTGTGACGCTATGTCAGTGTAGTGACAAAATATAAAGCATAGAAAAGCTGTGTTACACAAACAAGGTCCAGAGGGCCGGTATATCTTAACATGGTGCGAGTGCACAGTTAAAGGGTTGTTTACAGTTTTACAGAGGAAGTGATTCAGACAACAGCACAACACAGTACCCTATAAATCACCTGTCAGCATCAATAACATGATAATGATATAATTTATTGCACAAGCCAATCTGTATAAACACATTTCTAAAATAAAACAGAAACAATTTCACTTCATCTAAAACGTATAAATTAACAAACTTAATTTCAGAGTAAAACTAGATTTGTGGAAGATTGGTGTTTCTGGCATACTCTCTAATTCCCTCATACCTTTAGATACCTTTAGATATGTTCACGCATACTGCACCACACGCACGCACTCACACACTCACACTTATGCCCCAGTGTGTGCTCAAACACACGTACAAACACACATAAAAATACAAGAAATGCAGAAAGAAGGGCTTAATCAAATCCATGGCAGTCTTCCCCTTCAGCAGCAGCAGCAGCAGCAGCAGCAGATCTTCATTCATAAATACCTGAATCATTCACATCACGCTCATCGTAGCCAAGGCTGTGGAGGGACAGATATTGAAGGAATTCAATTAATCGTGCACTCATCAATGACGTATTTTATATCATATGTTTTAACTGCAAGAGGACTGAGGTCATGAAAGTATCTTCAGCAGGTCAAATAGATGCTTACAACTGGTTTCAAGTCCTCTTTGTCCAAAACCTTTTGCGCTTGGTCTGGAGGAAACTTGAGCATGGATGTAATCACTTTGGCCATCGTCTGTGGATGAGGAGCAAATATATGAATGATGAATTGATTCAAACTAATCGAGCTTGTTCTTTGATAATTAAAGCCCAACAAGACAAAAATAAAAATCAACTCCAGGCCGATCTGCCAGGGAGCATGCATTTCCCCATAAACACGTGGGATAATCAGAAACAGGGCCGCTGTGTAGGAAACCTAACCACCCAACTAACACTAAACAAGGCCAGCATGACTTTAAATGGCAAATCTGCGTCATGCAAGATGTATGTGCTAGCAGGCAGCCTGGGGGACATCCTCGGCACTGGGGTGGTCCGCCATGTTGCCATAAAGACTAACTGTTTGCTGAAGGAGCTGCTGGGACAATCCTGCTGACTTTAGGACCGTGTCAACAGCACTGTTAATTAGGGACATCACTGTTAATTTCACCCAAGAAAACTGGACACAACATGACTTTTATATGGCGTCCTAAACGGTCTCACGGTTTTTGTGTTTGGCGGGCGGAGGTCATTGGGTATACCGCGCATAAAATGGGATGGACTGACTCTCCAATATCATTAGTTATTATTTCAGTGCAATGGTTTTAAATGATCTCCTTTCAACTTAAAAAAAAAGATTAAAAAATCAGTGGTTCTTTCCAAAGCAAACACTGCTGTGTCACATTTTAAGATATGACGTAGATGTAACCATTTGCAACATGAAAAACAGCAGAATTATGATTTAAATAGCCTTGGATTGATGCAAATGCACATCGAAATATCCATCCATCTATTATCTGTAACCGCTTATCCTATTCAGGGCAAATAGGAACTAAAAAACTATAAAATTTAAGCATACAAACAATATTTTTTTTTAAAAGTATAATACTGTAAGTATAAAAAAAGCATACTTTTGTTTCCCGTCCCATCATGTATTCAAACAACACCTTCCTCAGGTACTCATTCTCAGTAGGTTCGCTGCTGTTGTATACCGGTTCTGTGAAAACAAGCACAAACAGCCATTTAATCACCCGACACCTGGTCAGCCACACAATAATGCATACTCGGGTAAAACTGTAATAATCAGCTGACATATTCAAATAATATTTAATGAAGAATGTAACTGATTTAGATAGTTAGATAGCTTCTCTCTCTTTCATGCCTCTCTGGTACTGTTACTGTGCTACATATATGTGAATATGTTTTTAAGCTTAAGTTTAAGTAGCATTTTGGACAGGTCTTTCTGGTATAAAAAGATGATGTAACTCAAGAGACTTTCTGCTTAAATATAGTAAAACACAAATACATAAATAAAGCATTACTATAAGATCTAAATCAGGATTCACTTCTAAAAACAAAATGTTTCTTGTCTAGTTTTTAAGACTAGCATACAACAATGCCTGTCACTGTCAAATACTCTACAGCTGAATTCTGACAACTCACAGCATCATGTTTGTGTTAGCAACCATACTGTATATAAACAGAGCCACTTTCTGCACAGGTATCAGTTCAAATTAAGCACCAACTGTAAGCACAGGAAAGAATGGAGCGAGGCTCAGCATGAGCGCATTAATACCACAAGACTCAGAGAATGAACGTTTTACTTCCACGCCCAAAGCTATAACGCCATTATCCCTCTAAAAAAGCTCTGAATGGGAAACTGTGTTGCAGCATGGACAGGGCTGGTAACACTTAAGACTACTACTGCTGCTTCTACCACTGAAATATCCTCCATCAGGTCTTTTAATATGGAACAACACCCACTCGCTCTCCGCTTATCTGGAATAATCATTTGGACGACACAGATGCACCGAGAGAGGGTTTGTGGGATTAGAGGACGGGAAAAGGTGATAGAGAAGAAGTGCAAACAACTCTTTGATCTCTTGTCTGGAGTAATGGATCACCAATAAATCCCAGAGCCTTTGTCCTCCTGACCCCTTGTTGCCCCAGTGGAGCCTACCATCCCATCCCACATATAAACAGCCCTCTGATCAGCCCTTTCTACCTGAAACCAAAGCTCTGTGATTTAAGTGGGCTCAACAGATTCATAATGAGAGGAAGAAGACGCTTTCACTACTGTAAGTAATCCAAAAGGAAAAACAGGTATTGCATGTGTATTGGAAGTAGAGGATTTGAGAAGTCTGTGTGGGAAACGTTAAGACCAAAAATCTGCAAAACCCATTAAATCCAAGGATGGCTTCTTCACCGCCCCCCCCCCCGCCCCCTTCTGACAGCAGATTCTCTTTATTACACCAGCAGGGAAGCTCGAAGAGGAGGGTCGAATTCACTCAATCTGCCCCATCTCTCGCTCTCTCACACACCACGCTCAGTTTATGATATACTTGGGGATACGGCATTGACCTGCAGTCAGCACCCAGAGGCTTACCGTAACCACAATGCGTATATGTCTAGCCCTAACCCTTACTCTAGTCTAACCTTAACCGAAACCTTAATTATAACCGCAGCTAACCAGTAACCCTTAAAAATCACGCTTAGTTAGCTAAAATGTCCTCAAAGCATAGTTCAACTAGACCACACACCCACACACTTCTCAGGATCTGCATCTCTTGTTCCATCTCTGAATCCATGACGTGAAAACACCAACTCTGAGATCCTACAGAGCAGCTAGGCTATGGTGACAATATCTATACAATTCATATAAATGTATAAGTGATAATGTACAGCGAGCCAGTTGTTGTTGTGAAATAAACCCTGACAGGGCGATGCGACCCCGACGCCCTGAAGGAGTTTATTACACAACAATGACCCGCTAGCTGTACATTATCCCGTTTATTACACGGCTACTTACTTAAGAAATCAATAATTTGACACAAAAATGGTCCGGCAGAGTCTGAGATCAGAAGTGTGTCCATGGCAACGGTCTGTTATACATAGCAACAGTCTACTATAACGAAATAACAGACCATAGAACACCGTAATTGACCAATCGGAATCAAATATTCAACAAAGCCGAGTAATAATCTTGTGTTAAGTGTTAAAAATCCCTATTAGACAAAAAAAGTGATCTTATGCTGCAGGTGTATTTACTGTAGTGTATGTTATGTGTATGTTTCCCATGATATTGCACGGTGTTTAAGCATTTTGCATGGCATCGTTGTGGTGCTGAGCTAAAGGGAAATTGGCTCAAGAAGCAGAACTAAGTGATTCATGGTGTTAACATTACCTTTGAATGTGCTCCCGAGGTGAGTTACAACAGTGGTTCGGTGGAAACATTTAATCTTGTCCTCAAGCGAGTGAATCTACCGTGGAGAAACACACACACACACACACGCATGCACAGATTAATCATTTAAGAAAAGGTTAAGTTTGACCCCAGTGGGTTCATTCTATGCATTAGCCTAATGGTTCTATGGGACATTATCACAGCATTTTGGGGAGCATCCTCGGGGGGATGTTTGTGAGAATGACGACGTGTGTGAGAAAAACTGTGGGAGGCGTTGCTGTGATTGTTTATAGGGTTAAACCAAATGTAAACAGATGTGCTTTGTAATTAAGTTGATGCAGCAGGAGAGCAGTAGCTCCTCTTGCTCGGGGCCACAGAATCCTGGGAATACGCTGCATGGGATTCGCCCGACACTCACTCTCTCAACAAAGCCCTGCTCCTTCAGCCGAGCCTCGCTCAGCAACGTCGTCTTCTCGGCCAGCTGAGCCTGAGGTAGAGAAGGACACAGCATTAATGTTAGTGAGAAGTGGAAGCTTTCTGGGCGAACAAGTAATGCAATGCACAAAGAAAACATGCATCACTGATAGACACATACAGTACTGTCTATCAGTGATGCATGTTTTCTTAATCAAACAATTGTTTTACAGTGGTAATGGACTGGAATGATATGGATCCTAGTAACATACCTGTAGCTCTTCTGCGCTCATCTGTGCCCAAATAAAGAAGGAAAAAATGGAAGATACTGTATGTTAACAATAGAATAAAAAAGATAGTTATAATATTAATACATACATTCAGTCAGTTATGGCGTAATAATGATTAAATAAACAGTGCAGTTTATCTTTAAAGGATAAGTCTACTGATATTCTATATTTTTGTTATTGTCAATAAATCCTATTTAAAAAAACTAAATCAACAACAGGTTGTTCCCACTAGCAAGTATTGTGTTCAAGGAGCAATGTGTAGGATCTGGCGGTATCTAGCGGTGAGGTTGCAGAATGCAACCAACTGAAGCCTGTCCGTGTGTCAAGCATGTAGAAGAGCTACGGTGGCTGACGCAAAAACACTAACGTCCCTCTCTAGAGCCATTTCTTGTAAGAGTAGCGTAGGTCATTTGGAGCAGAGGTGGGAAGTGAGTGGTGAAGCAAGAGAGAGAGAGAGAGCGGCAGGAAAAGTAGCGAGTGACGTTATCGACTCCGGCCCAAACAGGAAAAGTTATCAGAGTTTGGTTTGTCCGTTCTGTGCTACTGTAAAAACATGGAGGCGCAGTATGGCGGACTCCGTGAAGAGGACCCGATCCCTATGTAGATATTAACAGCTAATTCTAAGGTAACGAAAACACAACAATTCTTATTTTCAGATGATTATACACTAAAGAAAACATACTTTAACATCAATTTCTGCCGGTAGATCCCCAGAAATGTTACACATTGGTCCTTTAACATATTGTGTTAAAGTATTGTGCATCCAAAGCCTGATGTAGCTTATTCCTCTGTTCCACAAAGCGCCATTGTTGTCCATAAAACTATTAAAAACACATTAATGAGGCACTTCGTAGCACAGGATGACATGTTCCTTAATGAAGATCAACATGTTAGCACTGTAGTTTATTTTGAATCAACCCCACAGACACAATAATTGCTAGTTAGAGCACCAAATCTGTATTAATCCATCGCTGAAAATACCAACAAATAGGCAATTTAGTCCGGTTTGAGTAATGTTCTCTAAAAGCTGCAGTGCCCAGCTGTTTGAGGAAATTATTTAGCTTTTTTTTTTTTTTTTTTTTAAATGAAACCATATAGTTTGGAGACCCGTTTTGGGAGCCACATACAGGTGGAAGAAGTCAGAAAGGTCTAAGAAATGGACCAACACATTGTTGGTTTTGGTTTTAAATTGTATTTTTTGACAATAAAATGATAGAATAGCACCTGCTTTATCTTTTAAATGCACAGTACAATTAAAAGGCCTGTTCAGACCCAGTTTAGTCTGCACAGACAGTCTAAACTGGACTTCATAAAGAGTGTTTGGTGTGCTGTCTCTATGGAGAGACACACTGACCCACTGTCTAAATGAATAATGGTTTGTGAGGCCCGTAGTAAGGAAAGGCCTCCCTGAGCATGAACCCATACAATCCACCCATAAAGTTATTACCTCACCAGGGAAACATGCAGCAGAGAGAGCAGCGTAATTCTTTGTGTTTGTGTGCATCTGGACAAGGTAGAAGAATCAGCGCAAGGGGTCTCATGGCACCTCAACACCTGGGTAAAATGTCTCCCTGGAGTACTTTTGTCCTACCTGGCCCCTCTCCAGTACGCACATCTTGCCTGCGAGTATTGCTGTGGTATAAATCTAAGGCGGAGAATCACCTCGTATGATGATAATTGAGAACAGGGATCGAGGCTGGCTGCTGCCCCGCAATCTCTGTTTTCCGAAGGGGAACATTCCTGAGTGATTCAAACGAGCTTCACGGCATCCGGCGCGCTTTTGGAGAGCAGCCACACGACTGGAGCGAGAGGCTGATCAGAGCAAAGTATGTGAGCAAATTGTCCCTGGGCTTTTCAGGCGGAATCCTTCAATTACGAAAGCAAGACAAAGGAAAAGATAACCGATATCTGCCAAGTCTGTTAACCTGGATGTGAACTTTTAAATAATAAAAAAAGGTATCTCAAAAAGGCCTCGAGGTACGGACACAAAAAGGCGTCTGGATTAGGTTGTCATTCAAAACTAGTAATGCTTCCATCAGACAGACTTTTTTCCCCCCGAGGAGGAGAAGGAGCTGAAAAAAAGTGATTCATACAGCCATTGTTATTTCATGCAGTCATCGTAAAGTGACTTCACAATGGCTGATGATTTCAACAGAATCACTATACAGATTTAATTTAAACCTCCAGTCTCGTATATAATGGACTTTAATGGCTGCAGGTAGGATTTTCTACATCTGTGAAAAGTGTTCCCGATACATCAACCATTTCTGACACCGATCACAGATGTGTGACCAGGTGAATACGTACAGTGGGTCAGAAATGTTTGTACCTCAGTGGTGTCGAGGCCCTTTGCTTGCAACTCCTCCAGTTCTTTCTGAACCTGCCACACTCTGTCTCCCATCTCCTCCTCTCGACTCTGAAAGTGAAAAGGGAAAAAGAAAGAACAAAGGCTGAGTCATTTCCTATGTTTCATCCGAGCATCACAACTCAAGTATGTCGGTCTAATCAATGCCTTATTGCAGACTGCCCACCCTTCATTTCGTTTGGAGACAGTAAGAGAGACGATGTTATACCAGACGCTGACTGTTCTTAAGTAATCATATGACCGGTTTCCACTTACAGTACATATCATTCAGCAGGCGTTCATTGATGATTAAGTGATGTTTTTTTAGACCGGTGGTTCACTCAGGGAAGATATTTAGACAGATTGTGAAGTAGTGGAATTGATGATTTGATTAAAAATATATATTCACATTAAGTCAGCTATAATAGTGGTTCCCAAACTTCTTCACATCAAGGACCCCTAAACTGACACAAATTAGACCACGTACCCCTATTTGAGAAGATTTTGTCCCAGGGTCCCCCATCTGATAGGATTTTTGCTTTGAGATGGTTTTCTACAGAAAGTGTATAAAAACCATGATTAAAATAGTCATTCATTCTGTTATTGTGTTACTTATAGATGGAATTATAGTGAAAATAATTATAATTATGAATCCCCTTTTTGCTGGGCACCCCCTAACCACCTTCCCTGGAGGTGCCCGAACGCCACTTTGTAAACCACCTGAACAATGTTGTGATCAAGAATGTTCGAAAACTAGTTAGCAAGTGAGCAAAGAAGTTGAAACAGTTAGTTTAAAGTGATAGATGTATGATTGAAATAGTTAAATAATATCAGTTTATGCTAAATTGAAATAAACACATTTGGAGTTGGTGTCAGTGAAGGGGTACTCGAGTTCATCCGGTTGGCAATGTCTGAGAAAAAAGGTTGGGAACCTGGATAACCTGCTGCTGTAACACAAGAATTTCCTCAATTCGGGATCCATCTAGCTCTTCTGATGTCGGATTTTTGTGTAAAATGATTGATTTCTTAAGCAAGTAGCCGTGTAATAAGCGGGATAATGTACAGCAAGCCGGTCATTGTCGTGAAATAAAACCCTTCTGGGCGATGCACTGCTTTGCGTCAGTGGTCCATCGAATCGCCCTGTCGGGGTTTATTTCAAAACAATGACCGGCTCGCTGTACGTTACTCCTTACTGAGGAAGCTGCCAACTAGTGCAGTGAGAGCTTCCAAATGGAGGGTTCATTTCCTTTCCACGGTAAACCTACTGTATAAAATGGGGTCTTGTTTTAGGAAAAATGTTTTGTCAGCGTCATCGTTTTAGAGTACCTGTATAACCTCTTCATATTTCTGAACAGTTCTGTGCAAATCATCCTCCTTCTGGCCAATCGCCTTTCTCAGCTGACTGGCTTCTTCACGATGGCTAGTGATGAGCTCTTCCTCTACAGTCTGGGCCTTCGCTGTGTTCGAGGAAAGGGAAAGAAGCCAGAGTTAGCACATAAAAACATTTATATATTCCAAACCGCTCAGTCACACTTCCCATCTGGAATGTCACACGATTTAACCGTAGAGGAAACAAGGGGAACACGGCAACTCAGACTTTCCAAATGAAATGAGCCCTTAATTTTTGTTCCACCCAGTGTCGAGATTAAAATCATGTTTCCATGTAGTTATTCCCCCCTACCGTTGTACATGAAAGTCAAATCACATTCGCTTTGAGTTTCCATTTTTTGGTTGCCTAAAAAACAGACGTGTACCGAAATGATTTCACCAAAACAAAAGAGAATGATCTCGATCGCTTATTTCCCGTGCTTTACAACACAGCAGTGAATCTCTTAACTATTTTCTCCCTCCTCACCAATGGTCTCCTTCACCGCTGAATCAAGTTCCCTCTCTCTCAAAGCCATCTGTGTGTTGAACTCCCTCATTAGCTGCTTGATGGTAGAGTTGTGCTTCATCTCCGCATCCTCCAGCTCCAGTCTATTAGAACAGATAGCAGAGGAAATGTAGTAAAGTTAGTAAAGACACCACAAGCACGTGTTTAAACACTTGCAACCTTTTCATTATAGATTCTCATTATCAACTTGACATCATAAACTTACTTCAGATTTTTCTCATTCTCCTCCAACAGCTCTTTCTTCATGTACTCCAGGTCGTGATCGTGCTCCTTCCTCAGTACTCGCATGTCTTTCTGCAGCCTGACGAAGTCCTTGTGGATTTTCTCTTTCTCGTTCTTCACCTGACTCAGATTGCTCTTCAGAGACTCCAGAGAATCGCCGTCCACTTCTTGCATCGGAGAGTGGTTTTCCATCTCGGTTTGCTGCACGCTGCTACGTTCCACCTTCACCTCGGCCTCAAGTTCTGGTTGATTTTGTACCTGCTTCATGGTCGCCTGCTGTTCATCAAGCTGGGCATCCTTCTCACTAATTTCTTCTTTCAGGTGCTTTATTTCTGCGAGCAGGTTTCCAATCTGCTCTTCTGCTTCTTTTAGCTTTTCCTTGATTTCGTGCAGCGCTGATTCAGTTTCTTTGAGCTCCCCTTGTTGTGCTGCATCTCTCTGAAGTGAGGACAGCTTCTCTTCATACAAGCTTTTCACTTCCTCTAAAGACTTTTCTTTCTCGAGCCTCTCATTACTCAGAATCTGTTCAATTTCTTTCTCCTTCTCCTCCTTGAGCTTGACGAGCGCTTCCTCGAGTGTTTTTGATTTCTCCTCCAGTGTTTCTGCTTGTTGTTTGCCAGACACCTCATTGCTCTTGATTTCCTCCAGGCCGGTCTGAAGAGCCTTGATCGCTTGCTCTTTCTCCTCGAGCTGCGAGGTTAGCTGTTTCTTAATCTGACCGATTTTCTGCTCGGCTTTCTTCTTCAGCTCCGATACTTTACGAGCGCTCTCTGCGGATAGCTTCTCCTCGGCCGCCTTCAGACTCTCCTCTTTGCTCTTGATGATCTCCTCTTTCGTCCTTTCAAATTCCTCCCTTTGACTTTCAAGCTTGTGTCGACACTTTTGGTTGTCTTCCTCGAGGGAGCGGAGCTTTTCCACCATCTCCTGCTCCAAATTACCGTTCTGGGTGCACTGTATCTGGGTCTGCTGCAGCTGCTCCACCAACTCTCTCTTCTCATCGTCCCTGATGCTGTGCTGCTGTTTGAGGTCGGCCGTGAGTTGTTCGCACTCGCTCGTCTTTAAGGCCAATTGCTCCTGAAGCTCACCGAGTCGACCGATGCTACTCTCCAGCGCCGAGGTGAGCCCGCTGACCTTCTGCTCCTTCTCGCTCAACGCCTGGTCCATCTCGGACTTGCTGATGGACTGATTGTCGATACTTGCCGTCAGCCTTTGAAGGGCTTCGTTCTTTTCGGAGATTTCACGCTCCAGCTCGCCGAGCCTGGTCTGCAGAGACGTGATAGTGTTGTCATTCTGGGTGAGCTTCGTCTCCGTCTTCTTTTCATTCTCAGACAGACTGATCCTGAGTGCGTCTGCCTGCTCTAACACAGACTTCCTCTCCTGCTCTAATCTCTCAATGTTCTCCTCCATTTGAGCAGCAGCCTGTTGTCTCTCTCTCAGCTGATTTATGGCTTCCTCCTTCTCTTTTATGCTACTCGATAGCTGATTTTTCAGGTCGCTGGCGACGCTTTCCAGGTTACTGATGTGCACCTCGTTTGTTTTCACGCTTTCCGTTATGAGCCTGTTTGCTTCGCTCAGCTCCTCGATTTTTAGAGCTTGAGACTGAGAATGATTCTCTTTCTCGAGCGTTAAGGCTTTGACGTGCTCCGTGTGAGCGTTTACCTGAGCAGTCATCTGTTCTAATGAAATGCATAGATTTTTATTCTCCTCCAGCTGCTGGCGGAGATTCTCCTCTAAAGTGCGAATTCTATCTGCTTTAGTGAGGATGACGTTTTTGAGATTCACTACCTTTTTCTGGCTACAGAGCAGTCTGTCTTTCAGCTCTTTCAACCTACATTCAACTCTCTGACAGAGTTCATCAGATCCAAACTCCACTTTAGCCAGAACCTCCTTACAGTGATGCTCCATTTGGTTTCTGATCACCGTTAACTGCTGATTGAACTCTGCTTCCTTGGCTCGCAGCTGAACGGCACTTTCCTCACATTTATTCTGCAACTCCTCGCTTTCCTTACATCTGGACCCTTCCAGTGCTTTTCGCTGCTTCTCTGCTTCCTTCAACTTTCCCGACAAGGTCTTGAACTTCTCTCTGCTCTCTTCCTTCATCGTGTTGAGCTTGTCTTGGAGGGAGTTTCTCTCGTTCAGAGCCTGATTGAGGTTCCTCTCCACTGACTCCATTTGCTGTTTGATCAACGCTCCGCCCTGAGACAAACTTTCGAGTTTGACCGCTGCTTCGTTAAGCTCTTCCTGCAGCTTCTGCACGGTGGTTTCTCGGATTACCAGGTCCTCCTTTAAATCCTTTATATCGCACGACGCTTGCTCGTTTTCCTCTTTGCCTCTGCTGAGCCGCTGAGACATTTCCTCCAGCTCCTGAGCCTTCTCCTGTAGTATGTGTGAGTGTTTCTCCGTTAACTCTTCCTCCTGCTGTCCTAACTTCTCCTGCCAACGGTGCTCCAGCTCCTCGACCTCATGCTTGTGTGTGTCGTGTAGCTTCCCCACTTCCTCCTTATGGTTAGCCTGCAGCTCTGACACTGTACTGCTGAGGCCTTGGGAACTTTTCTGGGCCATCTCGACAATTTTCTCTTGAACTTGCTGCTCCGTCTGCTGAAGCTCTTTCTCCTTCTTTGCGAGCTCCTTCTTCATGTTTTCCTCATTCTGCTGAAGCTTTTTCTTAAAACTCTCGTGCATTTCTTTGGCCTTGTTTTTAAACTTTTCCATTTTTGTCTCCTGTGTTTTCAGCTTAGCTTCCAGCTCAGTTATGGCGTTTTTCATCTTCTTCTCTTGGGCAGCCTTTTCATCATCCAGCTGTTTCTTGAGGCGAGTTTGCTCTTCCTGCTTAGTGTTCAGTTCTACAGTAAACGACTTCTCCTGCTCCGAGAGCTCCTTTTTGGTCTGTTGTAATTGATGCTCAAGTTCTTGAAGTGACTTCTCTTTTTGTTGACAGTCATTCTTTGTAACTTCCAACTGATGCTCCAAATCGGCCAAATCCTTCTTACATTGATCAAGATCCTCTGACATCTTACTTAACTGTGCATTAGAGTCCTTTAGGCTCCCACTTTCCAGCTGGGATTGTGATAAACATTGCTGCAGCTCCTCCAGCTCCTTAACCTTGACATTTAATGTTTGTACAGTGGAATATGACTCCTCTTGTAGTGTTTTTTCTCTCAGGACTTGTTCTTTAATTTCCTTTTCCTTTTCCGTCAGAACAATCCTCAACGCGTTAAGTTCCTCCTTCAGAGATTTCTCTACACCTCCAAGTGACTGCTCGTGCTCCTGTTTGATATTTGCGAGCTCTACATTGTGCTTTTCCATGTGATCCTGAAACCTCTTCTCATGTTCCTGCAGAGCTGAACTATGAGCGTCCTCTGCTGCCGCCAACTTCTCCTCCAGAAGCTGTTTACTCTTCAAAGCCTCAGAAAGTTCAGCGGTAACTGCCTCCAGCTCTGCTTGCTTTGCATCCAGTTTCTCCAAAGTTTTCTGGTTCATGTCTTCAACGTGTGCTTGGAACTGCTGTTCTTTATCTTTCAGAAGAGCCTCCACTTCAGCTCTGTGTTTTTCCTTGAGCTCCTCGAGGGCAGCGTTGTTCTGCTGGGCGCCCTTGTGCTTTTCCATCTGCCCCCGGTGCTTTTCCTTTAAAGCAGAGATTTGCTCTTTGTGTTTAGCCTTAAGCTCGTCCAACTGACTGGAAAGTTCACGGGACAGACTGGATCCATCTTGTGAGATCTTCTCCAGAGAGCTCTCCAGCTCCAATACTCTCTGCAATCACATACACGTAGGTTGTTAGATCATTCTGTAACGCCACAACAGTTTCACAGAATACTGAGACAACTATAAAAACAAATGGTCAATAATTAAAATATTTTGAACAGTGGGATTGTACTGAATCAGTGTCGTTATCACCAAATATTCAAAGCTTCAATATGTGGTATTTCTGTGTAACAGAATAAAATAGATTAATAAAAATATATTCTTTATTTTATGTACATGAGTTCAAAATGATAGGTAGGTACAGTCATCATTAGTAGTATGATTTTATATAAATCCATCTTCTCCTCCCTATGTGTGTGTGTGTGTGTGTATAATTTGTCAGAATGATTTTGAAAAAATATCTAATTGCGATTTTTTTGCCTGATGTTGCAATTGCAATATGATCTGCGATATTAGAAGTCAGGATCATTTTTACATAATTTTGTGATTATGGAGTGATTTTTGCAAGGATCTGTACCAAACAAAGATGTTTTCTTAAGTCTGTAGAATATGATGTGTAGGCCAGGACATCTCTGCAGCACCACAATATTTCATTTTAAATGGTATTTTGACTAAATACATAAATCAAATAATATAAATGCTACTTTTGTACACCAACTAACATGGAAATGAACAAAGATTTTTAGACCGAAAGAGTTCAGTAAGCCCTAATTAATAGGTCTAATATTATCCTAGTAACTAATTTTTTTTTTTTTTTTTTTTAAAAACAACTCACAGTTCTTGCAGCTTCCAGCTCCAGCTGTATCTCTTTGACCCTGTTATCAGCTTCATTCCTCAGAGCCGTCTTCTGCAACTCTACATCCTCCAGAGCCAGAGAGGACTGCTGCTCCCGCTCCTTCCCTAACTGATTAAACTCCCCTTTGCATTGCTCCTAAATACACAAGCAGCACAAGCAGGTCACATCAAAATGTATCTGATTTACTTGATTCTGTTGCGAAATTAAACAAATGAAAACCTTTGGCACATACCACAGCTTTGTTGATTCTGGCACTCATCTCTTCTTCTTTAGCAGCCAAAGCTTCATTGTGGAGTTTTTCCATTTTGGCGACCGTTTCCTCCGATGATCTCTAATAACATTAATAATAATAATAATAATAATAATAAAAAATCAGATTTATATAATGCTTTTCTGTGTTCTCAAAGACAGTTTTCAGGACAACATACATTGTAAATATCAACAAA
The DNA here is from genome assembly GCF_043250625.1 of Sebastes fasciatus. Lineage (NCBI taxonomy): Eukaryota > Metazoa > Chordata > Actinopteri > Perciformes > Sebastidae > Sebastes > Sebastes fasciatus. The sequence continues at coordinate 16,313,946 of NC_133803.1, forward strand.
ATGAACCCGTTTTTTTCATGTAAACACTAATCAATGAGTCAATGTTACTACTTAGCTTCTATTAAGTGACTATAACATGTCATATTCAAAGAAACAACCAAAATAGCCGACTCAAGGGGTAATGCCAGTAATATGAATGTACTAATGACTTCTTCGAAATGAAAACAAATGCATGAGTATGCAGCGGACGTCACTTCCTGACCTTCATGATGGTGACGACCTCCTGTTTGACTCGTGTGAGTTCCTGCTGCAGAGTCCTCCTCTCTTCCTCACTGGCCCTTTCGACCTCTTTCACTTGCTCCTCCAGCTGAACCTGCAGCTGCTTTCGGGCCTCGTCCGCCTTCTGAGCTACACCCAGCGCCCGCTCAAGTTCCTCAAATGCTTTTAAGAAAAAAAAAGAAAAAAAACACATCAATAACATGTCCAAAGAAATATATTTAAATGTACACTGACAGAAGTTGTAAGAGGCCCCGGGGTAGACCCCAAACACGTTGGAGATTATATATCTCATCTGGCCTGGGAACACCTCGGGGTCCCCCAAGAAGAGCTTGTAAATGTTGCTGGGGAGAGGGACGTCTGGAATATCCTGCTAAGCCTGCTGCCCCCGCGACCCGACCCCGGATGAGTGGAAGAAAATGAATGGATGGATGAATTTCACTCACCTGATTTCTCAGCCTTCTCTTTCTGTTCCTGTAATTCTTCTTTCTGGGACGTAGTCTGCTGGACCCTGGAGCGGAGCCGCGCGACCTCGTCTTCTTTCATTTCCAGAGTCTCATGCATCTGGCGCTTTGTCTCAGCGATGACCATTCCCTGAAAAGCCATGAAAAATAATCAACCTTTTAACTGTATGGTTCTGAGCAAATGAATTGACATTGAAAATTGATCTTGATTTGATAAGTACTATCTGTGTATTTTACACCCTAACTCAAGCTCAAGTGTCTGTAATTGTTCTTGACTTTAAGTGCTTTCAGCATTCCTCACACAGATCTCATGAGCTGCTGTCCGTCCTGCAGAGCTGGGGTCAAAGTTTAAGGGAAACGATATGGGGCTTCATGGTGTCTGACTCAGAGTAAAAAAACATGTCATGTCTCATACAGGACCTTAAATCAAGATGTGACTAAAGCCCAAAAACTCCTCGCTCACCTTGTCCTGCTCCAGTTGCTCAATGAGGTTCTTGGCATCGCGCAGCTGAGTGATCAACTTAGTCTTTTCCGTTGTGTGCAGCTCCTATAAACACAAAATGTTTGACACAATTACAAATGATAATGTCTCGTACTTCACACAGGGCCATTTCTGATTTGATATGCTTTTGGTCAGATAACTTCAAAATGTTTTCTGCACCACCCAGGATGCCTCACCCACAAGCCAAACAACCAGAGAGTGTACACAAGGCCAGCTAAACCAACAAGCCGACCCAAATTACAGCCCAGTTCAGCAGCAGTGGCGTGTAGTAGCCGTGTCTCTGTGGCACTGCTGTGTAACTAGTGGTTACTAAACAAGAAATGCTGGGATGTCTGTATTTCTGTGTTGTTTGATCTACGCAGCCTTTGGGTTAACAGGTTCAAAAATTCTGATTTTTTTTTTTAAATGTATAATTTTACTGTAAAATATACAAAAAAACAAGCCAATACAATACTCTGTCAACCAGACTGCAAATAATAAATTCAAAAATCCCCGAGCTGAATGTCTGGAATCGCAGACAGATGGTCTGTTTTATGGGATATTTGTCTGAGGCAGATGATGAGCACAGCACAGCCCAGCAGTTCCAGGATGCCTTCATGCTGCTTAAGAGGGCTAAACGCCTGTTAACCTCTGCTTTTCCCGACACAGGAAAGGCCCTGTTCCCAAACAGACGGAAGATTCAACACAACATTTACGGCAAAAAAAATGTCAATCAAAAGACAACACTGACGAGATGTCTATTATCACAGTGTCTGACGTTTGTTATCAGACGCTGCGGAACATCAGAGCAGCGATGGACAAGCTGAACAAACTGAACAAACCGATCATACTACTGAAGCAAAATGTTTTGAAATCAATGAAAGCACCGGTTCTTGTCATGTCAGCGTGATATGACATGAACTCCCTCCTCGTCCTGGAGCTTCGCCAGAGAATTTGGATGTTCGGACTCTGAGAGCCACAGCAATCCACTGTGTCATTGAGATAATTTGAGTTATTATCAGTGGACCGTAAAGCCTCTGGCAGATATTTTGCAGCACATTATTACCCTAAACAGTAAACACACTGTTTTCAGGCCAGCCTCAATTTAATCAAAGCTCTTCATAATTACAGTTTACCATCACATCAATTTCTAGTGAGTGGCTGAAGGAAACTGCTACTTTTTAAAATACTTTGACTAAGTGATGAGTGTAAGCAGATATCATCTCAGATGCAAAATGAAAGTATGACCATGGTCGCCACTCCAGTATCATTGCCATTAAACACATGTTAGCCACCTTCATCTTCTCCAGCTCCTGCAGTCTCTCCTGCAGCTGCTCCTGCAGAGTTTCGTTCTCGCTGCCCAGCTGGGCGCTGCGCTCCTTGTGTGTTCGCATCACTTCTTTGCACTTCTGCAGCAGGTTTTCCTGCCTCGTCACTCTCTTCTGCAGAGCCTCCATAAGTTTGGTTGGATCACTGTTGCCCTCTCCTGTCCAGAAAATAAAATGCACCGGTTAAAAAAAATAACATTAAATAAAAAAAACGATTCTCATAAAAGTCTCATAAACAGTAACTTAATGTTTTGCTTCAAACCAAAATACAAATATACATAAATAATCTGTTTACCCTCAGTGACTTCAGGCTCTACTCCGTGCTCCTTCAAAGGACTTTGTGTGGACGAGTCTGGATCTGCGTCTTCAGATTGAGGGCCGTCGCCATCAGGTGGCAGAGCGGCGCCAGAGACCACCTTGGCTCGTTTCTTCAACAGAGCAACCTGTTAGAAAGAGCAAAAAACCACAGTTAGTGAAATAAACATCTCACTACTTTGGTTAAATACCAAAATCTGGCATTATTCCATGCATACTTCCTTTTGTACATTTAACTTATAATATACATAATACCATTTTTGCTTTTATTTGTACTGTGTTGCAAATATTGCAAGTGCATGAAGGACACTGACCCAATATCTAAGGTTTAAGTTAATATACCACAACATAAAATAAATTAAGTTGATCATGTCTCTGATTTAATGTAAAATATTGCCACATTTATTAATTGATCATTGCAGTAAAATTAGCATTATTAACTTCTTTGGTTTCTATCTTTGTTAATCAGCCATGTTTATTCAAAGTACTGTATATGAGCACATGACTGTAGGTTGATCCGGTATTTGAACATTTTTCAAGTATTGTACAGGTAAAGACTAAACTTCTGCCCGACTTTGTAAATCCTGAAAGCTGCGGACTTTGCCCCACATAAAAAAACATATCCATAATGCAACCATCCATGTACCAACACTTACCTGTGTTTGGAGTACAGTGATCATCTGGTCTTTCTCTTCCAGCGCAGCATCAAACTCGTCTTGTAGGTGTTTCTTTGCCTGCTGGTCCATTTGAAGCTCCTAGAGATCATTCAATATGTTCACTCACACGTAAATATTTCATCAAAGAAGGAAGACAAATATTGACCTAGAGAGACAACAACATTCATGACATATCGCCATACCTCCCGCAGCTCCCCTATCCTGCGGAGAGCTTTATCTTGACTAGAACTGAGGATGACCTGAGGGGGAAGGAGAGCAGAAATGAACATCAGGATATTCCATATTTGGGGAAAAACATAATACCGTATCAAAAATAAAATATGAACCAACATGGTAGTTATAAGAAATTACCTGTGTTTTTTCTTTATCTCGTTGTACTGTTCGGTACGCAGTAACCAGCTGTAAGGTTAAGAAGTGGAGGCAAGTAAAAGGGGAAGAAACAAAGAAAGAAAGGAAGAAAGAACGTAAGAAAGAAAGAGGAAATAATTCATGAGGATACATCAAAGTAGGGCTGCCTCCTCTTAGTTGATGAATTAATCATTTTGGTCTTTATCGGCTAAGATTTCTTTTGTCAGCGTGGTGCTTTTGTGTGATTCTTTGTGGAGAAACTCACAGATCTGTCAATTAAATCAACTAATCGATTAGTTGACAAAATGAGTGTTAAGGCCCCGACACACCAAGCCGACGGTCTGGCGCCGGACAATTTGGGGCCGTCGTTGAGCGTCCGTCGACCTAGTTTTTGCGGCGTGTCCCGCACCGTCGGGTCTAGTCTGCCTGTGTCAGAGGTTTTTTGGCTGATTCATCATGTTGAATCGGCGGCGGAGCCCGTCGGTGAGAGAAATCACTCTGATTGGCTGTTCAGCTTCGGTGCACGAGAAGAGAAACGGACGTGAGGAAAGCAAGCCAACGAGTAAAGTCAAGAGGGCAGAGAGGCTGCACATCTTCATCTCATCTGATCATTCCAATACACGGATAATTTCACAACTACACGGCCATCTGGAATGAAACTAAGTGGTGAGTTAGAGTGGTGTGAAAATGGTCGGCAAACGCCGCTTTGTTTCATGTACGTATCATAACAACGGCTTGTATATCCACCGTCCTCGGTCTTCCGGTTTTCCTTTTTGAATGACAAACACAGAATACCACGATTGGCTGGCTGGTGTGGGGAGTTATTTCCTCGCACGCAGGCGCAGATCATATGTGCTAACTGCCGGTTGGCTGTAGTCTTTGCGGTGTGTTCAAGTGCAGCTTTTTGTCCAAGACAAAGGCGACATGAGGCGGAGCAGTTGGAGGCCTTCGTCTCTGCTAGTTCTTTGGTATCAGCTTGGTTTGTCCCCAGCTTTAGACGACTAAGAATGTCTTTGGTCGAGGACAACCCTACATCAAAGTAACTATAATTATACACGTCTATGGCTACACACTAAACAAGTGAACAACTATACATTTTAAACTTCTGGGAGCTGTTTTCTGTGTGACTCTCACCTCTGAGTACTTCCCTCTGTACTTCCCCAGGCTCCTCTCCACTCTAAGCAGTCGGTGCACCAGCTGCTCTTTGGAGAGCGTCTCTGCGCTTCCTGGTGGCTCCTCAGCCTCACTCTCAATGTCTGAGGGGGGATCGTACGTGGGGGCGCCCGGGGAGTCGTTTTCTCCCAAAGGCGTCAGGGATTCACGCGACGAGCTTCGGACCAGGTTTTCTTTAGAGGGGGAGCGGAACAGGTTTTCAGCCCGAGTGGCTCCACCGCGAATCAACGACTCCATCGAAGGAACTCTTAACTGCAGCTTCTGTGCAAATGACGGCGTCTCCTCTCTCTGTCAAGAAATTGCATAAAAAGCTAATTTCAAACAAAGAATGTGCAAAAGCATTAACGTCAAATCTCGCATTAACATTAATGAAGATCAGATTGGTAATAAAACGCACGTGAGGAGAAGCACTTCCATCCCCGTTGATGCTACCTCTGGGAGATCTCGCCGGTCCTTTAGGGGTGCTCTGCAGATAAAAAGACATTATGAGAGAAAGGAAAAGTGCGCTAGTGGACTAGTGGCTAGTGGTGGCCAGTTAGTCATCCACACCCAGCGTGGCTCTCCCTGATTACTCTGGAGGGAGCAATATTAGTATTGCTGGGAGCAATGCAGGGGCAATGGGTACCCTCATGCAACTTGGAAAAAACAGAGGGGTTAAATACATAAAAGAAGGCATCTCTACTGTACATTAAACAAAAAGGGTTAAAACTAGACTACAGAACAGCCATGAGGTCAGAACAAACAGACAGTTAAAAGTCAAGAAGGAGAGCTGGTATTTGAATTAAAGATGCTTGGCAGTGCCGTGTGCAGCTGTGTTACAAGAGCACGAGAGAGTCGTAACTGAAGATAGTGAACATTTAGCAGCTTAGTTGGTTTAGTTGTTGACTTGTTAGAGGCAGGATCACAGTAAGCAAATGTTCTCCTCCCTTGTCCAGCTCCGAGCTACTCCTTCCTCTGGATGACTGTGCAAAACATTTATGTCCTGTTTCTTGTGGAAAAGTTCTTAATGAGACGGGGGTCACTTCCAGGATCTGTTTTAGCTGATTATGCAGCAATGGGCATTGTAGTTTTTTTTTTTGTGGGGGATGGTGAGCTTTAAAACCAAATGATTAAATGTATTTTCTGCTGCGTTTAGGGCCAGTTGTTTGCTTCAATGAGTGTGTGAATGTGTGTCAACGGACCTAAATAAATATGAAGGCTAATTTAACTGTACGTGCTACTATCTAGAGAGTATATTGATGAAGATTGTAAGAAAACTCCTTATTTAAAAAAGCCGATACTTGATTGCCTTCATACTCAGGTTTATGTGAATGAACAGGACCAAATTTAAAAACTTTACACAGCATACAATACTTACTGACTTCTTTCACTACTTCACCATGTGTGTCTGTCATCCCATGTAGATGCTCGTCACCAAACCAAGACTTGAATGCTGAATCTACTGTGTTTCAGTGCTGCACGTCCAAACACTTCCCAATTCTCACAGACAACAAATGACTGACTATATTCAAAGTGGTTCTGAATCCAAAATCCTCACAATAGTAAAAAATTACAACTGCCGGCTTCATCAAGTACCAACACAAACATTATTCCAAGAGCCAGAAAGATTCCTTGAATAAATCTCTTGACAAATGACAAACATAGCTGTCAAAACAAGTTCGTACTTCCAAAATAAAAATGCAAAAACCAACAAAATGAGTGAATGAACGGATAGTTTGATGGGATTACCGTCATTGGATTGAGCGATTAAAACATTTGTGTTAATGTGAGGACATGTTTGAATAAGGCGTAGATGGAACGTGACAAAGACGCTGTGATGGATTTATGATATTTGTGGTTAATCACAAGACATGACAATGACACCGGTTGTATCTCTAGCTGCAACACATTCAGATTCTCCAGACTGTGGAGCAATAAATTAGAGCTGCACTGATTAATCAATCAGTTGTCAACTATTAAATTAAATCGGGAATTATTTAGAGTAATTTTTAAGAACAAAAAAGTCAAAATCTTCTGATTCCAGCTTCTTTAATGTGAATATTTTCTGTTTTCTTTCCTCCTGTGTGACAGTAAACTGAATATCTTTGAGTTGTGGACAAAACAAGATATTTAAGGACGTCATCTCGGGCTTTGGGAAATACTGATCAACATTTTTTCCCAATTTCCTGACATTTTATAGACTAAACAACTAATCGATTAATCGAGAAAATAATCAACGAATTAATAGACGATGCAAATAATCATTAGTAAAAGCCCTACAATAAATCACTGATCTCTAAATTATACTGTTGTATTATAACTGTTTATATATAATTATATATTTTCAATTCAATTATATTTAGCCGAGGTGTAATAAGTAAGGCATACAATCAAACATTAATTTACCTACTTAAGTGTCTAATGTTATTACAAAATAATCATATCACTGTACAATATTAACAGTACTACATATAAACGGTCGGGGTAAATAACCTAAATCAGCATTTGAAATTAGATTTTGTTTTTTTAAATAGATATACATTACAGGAACTGCAGCTAATTAATAGTCCAAACACAAATATCTATTTACATAAAAAAAAAACATTTCACATTACAGTAACATCAAATATACCTCAAACATTTAAACAGACAAACAAAAATGTTAGCAAAATGATTTTTACTGTATGCATTTAATATCTGTTTGATGACGAATTGTTTCAAATGTCGTTTTTCCTCTCGTCTTCTTACTGCCTCCACATATGAACACACACACATCGTCTAGTTTTTGAGCTCCACAGATGCATCTATAAGGGTGCTCTGGTCTGTTTGTTTATTTGGAAAAGTTACGTAACAGCTTTAAAGAAAAAGCCTCCCATAACTTGTAAAATGAAAACTTAAAACTCTCCAAATAAACAGACTTGTGGGGAGAAGGGACAAAGGCCATCAGGCAACATAACAGGGTGTCTATGAGGCAAGCAACTAAGGATACCTAAAGACAAAGGGGGCAATCTTCAATTCGGTGACAGATTATAAGAAACTGAAAGGTAGGGCAATAAACCAACATACGGCAGAAAGCACACAAGCTTCTATCCCACAATGGAAACCATAACTCCCATTAGATGCAGGGTTAGCCTAGATATGAGATGCCTTCTTGTTTGCTAAATCCAAAGGAAACAGGAGACAGAGAGCAGGGAACAAGCTGTCCCTACTTGGGCCACAGTCCTCTACCGATTCCCCAAAGGCACGGAGACAGGAGGAAGGAACGGGGCAAGAGGAGGAGGAGGAGGCGGAGGAGGAGAAAGATGAGACAGGAAGTGAGGACAAACTCACCACACTGGCTACCTGGGCCGTTTTGGGTTGTTTTGAATGGTCCAGAGCAAAGATAGTATACTCAGAGAGAAAAGCGGGCTCGGCTATCATCCCGGCCAGCATCTGACCCCCGTCAGTGCAGTAACGGGACGAAAGGTAGGGAAAGGAGAGGAACACAGAGAGCAATGAGAAAAACAACACCATGAGTGTGAAATAGCGCAGAAGGGAGTGTCTGGCCAGATCGCCCAGACGAGGCTGGCCGAGAGAGACTGAGATGGATGGAGAGAGGGAGAGAGAGATAGAGAGAGAGAGAGACTACATGGGATAGGAAGAAAAATGAGAAAAGCAGGAAAGTGAAACACTCAATCAACATTAATGTTATGAATAACAGTTTGACATCTCTGCATGTACACTTTTCAGTTATAATGTTATTAAAAATCTGCTAAATCTGCCTCCGATGAGCAAAAATACTTTCAGAGATGTCAAAGTGTTAGAGATTTGTGAGGTGAAAAAAGATGCTGCGATGGTAAGAACCCTCTAAGGTGGATGGGCCCCGAGTTACAACAACACATATGTGCCTCCAAAGGATAAGGGAGAAAGTCCAGTATAGAAACCTGAGCAAAAAGGGGCACGGTCACTCTTCCAGTCTGCGGTGTTGAAGTGTATAGAACTTATTCGTCACGAATAAGCAATTAAGCCCATTTTTAGATCTAACGATCAAACAGCCAAGACTGTAAACATCCATATCCGAGCTCTAAAATAGATTAACATGCTGTTGCATCATCAATCTCTTATTCATAGTCGGTACCTCATCATTACCGGTCTACCTCGGTCTAATGAATCAAAGACGTCTTGCATAAACTTGCCCATATTATCCATGGGGGGGGGGAGGGGAGAAATATTGCAACAAATCAACAGAGAAAGAAAAACACAGAGAGAAGGATACATCAATTATTCATACACGTGTTGAAATATGGTGTGCTCGCCACCAGTAAAAGGCTCTTCCTAATGTATCTAAATGAGAAGGCAGCAGTATAATAAAGAAAAATAACTTGTGTTGTGTCATTAAATGAGCTATATATATATATTGTATGATATATGAAAGACCATATTATAATGTAGATGAATATCTAAAAGCCCTCTATTTTATCTCAATTTCAATTTTTATTGTCCCGTGTGATAATACATGCAGTTAAATGGAGGGAAAGCTTAACAGACCGTACCTGTATATGATGAGATCACAGTGCTGATTGCTCTACAAGATCAGTTATAACAATGTTATTCCGGCTCATGTGTTCTCATGAAATCATAAGGACAGATTGTGTCGTCAGATCATCAGCAGCATACACTCTTTGAAAACTCAAAGCACTACTTGGTCGCTGATTTCCTTTCACTTGGCACAGCAATCAAAAAAGGGGGACTGGTTTGTTATTGTGGGAGCATTAAGCACAACAAAACACAAGACTGACAGAAACATTATTCTGTGTTGGAAATTAGCATATAAGCTGGGGGAGAGAACATGACATTTCAGCGGGCTGCAGTTTGAGCTCAAAGATAAATAAACATGTATCTATCAGAGGCTGACCCCATGCTCACCTCTCTGTCACTGGGAGACGGTGAGCCATCGTGAGGAAACGGAGGGGTTTGACTGCTGCGCCGCTCTCCACTGCCCATCTGCTGGAAAAAATAAAATAGTATCTCTATCAAAACCACAGCCTCCCTCCTCTCCCCAAATTACACACAATCATAACAATGATCTTTCTTATTCTGATAAGGTTTTGGTCCGCTGACATACAATAATTTGATGGACCATTATAATACTGCCTAATATATTCCCAGAGTCTTTGTGCTCTCTCGTCTCTCAGGCCTCCATGGATCGGAGTTACACCTGGATCGTGGTTGCACCTGTTGCCGTGGCCCTGCTTGACACCCACTGCTACTATCATTATCATCAGTATTTTTTCTATTATTATTACTGCTATTATTATTTTCATTCTATTATATTCACTGATGCTATTATTAGTAGTAGCAGTCATGTTTCTAGAGCTGTCCCGAATACCATTTTTTTGGGCTTCGAAGCTTTGGTGAGAAATATTCGAAGGTATTCGAAGCTCTCCATGTCCACCTTTTCAGTGCCCAAGACAGGGCCACTGCTGCACTACTGTACGAACACGCACCTCTACACACAACAAACAGCAATATCCATCTGAGAATAACTACAAATAATGAATAATGTTGTGGGATTATTCCTTATTTCATGAGCTATTTGGGGATTTATACATTATTATTACACACTTATAAGGTCGAACCTTTGAAGCATTCAGGTCACCCCTACATGTTTCTATTATTATATCTGCTATTATTATTAGCATTCTATTATATCCACTGCTACTATATTTATTAGTCCTATTTTCATTATCAATATAAGTGTTCTGATATTATTTTCTATATCTCTATCAAGGTTTCTACCCGTTAAAAGGTAGATTTTTTCTTGCTACTGTTGAACCATTGCATGCTCACAGGGGAATGTTGGGT